>NC_053026.1:178546469-178831966 GCF_003073215.2 Triticum urartu | reverse complement strand
CAATTAATCATTGAAGAAATGAAAGGGGAAAATCCAAGTCTTAAATGAAAGGATCTGGTTGGATTCTTAAAGTGTGGTATAAAGAACCTCCCCCAATTTTTCTCTCCATGGTGTTTCATGTACACCGGAACTAAATCTTGTCTATGCAAGGCGTGTGGTGATGGTATCCCGGATTGGGGGTCACTCACCACGTCGTCTCCCGGCCAAATGGTACGGACCGAGGACCCCATGTCGGTTTATTAGTGGGCCACGTCGGGACGACCCATGGCGTAGGAACGGAAGGCTTCCGAAGACTTTCATATACTCCAAGTTGATAGAAGTCTCTTATACCCCAAGAGAAAACATAGCCTCCGGGCACGAGACGTAGGGTTGTTACCTCTCCGAGAGGGGTCCGAACTCGTAAAATCCGAGTGATACACTTGCGTTGTAGCTAGGCTCCGCCCTTAGTTCGTACCCCTAGTACTCATTGTCAAGTTCATTGCCTCGACAACGAGCGCCCGCACCAGAGAAGGAGGCGCCAATGTTTGTGTTGAGCACTTGTTGGTGGATTAGCACTACAACCCGTCGTTCCTGAAGGAGCACCGATTGGTGGAGGACCAGCTGGAGGCGTAACACGTGTCCACCGTCACCACCATGGTGACCATGGTTGCGATGAATCCTAGCATCATCGACATCAACCGGGCGGTGCTCATGTCCATGCGCAGAGTCCGCACCATCTGTCACGAGCGTTGGCCCCTCCGTGTCAACGAGGTGGAGAGCAACCGGCTCTTCAAAGGATGGAGGCGAAGGCTAACGAGGCGGTGGATTAGCATGAAAACTAAGCCCAAAGAGGCATCTGTTGTCACCCCGCCATGTTCGCGTATGCAACCAACAACAACGAGGTCAGACCGCCCCATGTGGGGTCAGTCAACCTGTTGAGTATAATGTATATTAGGAAGTATATGATAGACTAGGATTTGTCCTGCCTTGTCTTGTACTTCAAGTTGGTCATCGTACTTCTATATATATGCCCACGAGGCTCAAGCAATACAACAAACTATTTCACCAATCCTCTCCCTTCTAACATGGTATCAGCTTAATCGATCATAAACCCACGCGCCGCCCCCGGGGCAGTCGGCCTCCATGACCGCCGTCGGGGGCCACGCCATCTGTACCTAGGGTTCGTCTGCCGGTCGTGTTGACCGGCTGCCCTAGAGAGTCTTTTTCCCGAGCCCTTGCTCTGGAATTTTTCGCTCTCCCGCCGGTCATTTTGATCGACGCTTTTCTTTTTAGTTTTCCGATCTAATCTTGATAGGTTTGCGTCACCCGCCGCCTCCGTCGACCCCCATGCGCCTCTACTCCAACACCGGCGCGACCGGCCGGCCTCTCCTTCGACCCGACGGACACGTGCGCCGAGGCGGCCCGTCAGGGCCAGCCGCCGTCCGTGCATCGGTCCGTCCATTGCCCTGCACCGGTCGTCACTGTCCTGCTCCGACCGGGACACCTGCATCGCCCCTACATGGCGGCCTCGCGCCATGCGACGGCCAATCATAGCCGCCATTCGCGCGCCGGCCCGCCCATCGATCCACATCACCCGCCTCCGCCGCGTCTGCATAGCGGCCCCGCGGTCTAGCTCCCCGGCCTCGTCTCCGACTGCATCGGGCCGGCTGCGCCAGGCTCGTCAGCTGCCTTAACTCAGGCGCCGCTGCTACGTTGGTTGCTCGGGTGTCGCTGCCCGGGCACAGGTGCTGCTTTGGCAGCCCAGGTGTCGGTGCTGACACGCTTGTCCGCACGACGTCCCACGCCGTCCATCATCGTCGGCTTCATCTCGGACTCCGCCGCCACCACGCCTCCACCGAGCAGCGTCCCCGCCCTCGCGCGCGATCAGCTTGATCACCCGCTCGCCGCCTCATCTACGCTGCGCGACCGACCTGGCCCGTTGGTTACGCGCGCCTCCGCAAGTCTCGTGAAGATCGTCCCTGAGTTCAGCGCGCCCCTCCACCGATCGAGCAACAGGCTGCCGCTGCGTCGCCCCGTCGGGCCGCAGCGCCACCGCCCCGTGGTTCTCCTCGTGGCTGCATCGACTCGTGCGTCGCCGCTGCGTCGCCCCTACGGGCCGTAGTGACACCATACGCGGTCCCAGCCGCCGTCCCGAGGCCGTCCTCGTGGTTGCACCGACGCGCTCCGCCGCTGCACCGCCCCTTCGGGCCGTAGCGCCGCAGCCCTCTCCACCGTCACCGTGCGTCGACCTCCCGTGGTATGCGTCGTGCCGTCTCACTTGGCGCGGGAACACCACCGTCCGCGCCGGTCTTGGTCACGCTGTCAGGGTTCTTCGCCTACTTCGAGCATTGCCGCCGCGCTCCTAACCTAGCCGCCGCCATCGCCGTAAGGCCGCCGCTCTTCTTTGGATGCTGCCGCTGCTACCCACGTAGCCGCCGCCACCCGTCCACCTCCTTCGTCTTTGTCCAGCACCAGCCTGTTGCCAGCGTCGCTGTCATCTACCCCAACCACTTCGTCTACTCCGATAACCATGGGCGACATCGGCCTCGCGCCGATTGGCGCCGTAGCCGTCGTCGAGTTCTTCTCTGCTGGCTCGTCTGACTTCTCCGGCATGGCGTACATCTCGTGCAGGTCCCTCATCTATGCATGCCCGGTGCTGGCAATGTTGGGGAACGCAGTATTTCAAAAAAAATTCTACGATCACGCAAGATCTATCTAGGAGATGCATAGCAATGAGAGGGGATAGTGTGTCTACATACCCTCGTAGACCGAAAGCGGAACCGTTAAATAACGCGGTTGATGTAGTCGAATGTCTTCGCGATCCAACCGATCAAGTACCGAACGCACGGCACCTCCGCGATCTGCACACATTCAGCTCGGTGACGTCCCTCGAACTCTAGATCCAGCTGAGGCCGATGGAGAGTTTCATCGGCACGACGGCGTGGTGACGGTGATGATGAAGTTACCGATGCAGGGCTTCGCCTAAGCACTACGACAATATGACTGAGGTGTGTTTCTGTGGAGGGGGGCACCGCAACGGCTAAAACAATTGTTAACTTGTGTGTTCTAGGGTGCCCCTGCCCCCGTATATAAAGGAGCAAGAGGGAGACCGGCCGGCCCTCATAGGGCGCGCCAAAGGGGGGCAATCCTACTCCAAGTAGGAGTTGGATCCCCCTTTCCTAGTACTACTAGGAGAAGAAGGAAGGAGAGGGGTGATATGTCTCCAACGTATCTATAATTTTTGATTGCTCCATGCTATATTATCTACTGTTTTGAATGTTTATGGGCTTTATTATACACTTTTATATCAGTTTTGGGACTAATCTATTAACCCAGAGCCCAGTGCCAGTTTCTATTTTTACCCTGTTTTAGGGTTTCTAAGAAAAGGAAAATCAGACGGAGTCCAATTGACATGAAACTTCACGGAACTCTTTTTTGGAAGGAAAGAAGCCCAGAAGACTTGGAGTGCACGTCGGGGGACCTGCGAGGAGGCCACGAGGTAGGGGGCCGCCCCCACCCCCCTGGGCGCGCCCTCCACCCTCGTGGGCCCCTCGTGGCCCCCCTGACGTACTTCTTCCGCCTATATATCTCCATATACCCTAAAAACATCGAGGAGCACAATAGATCGGGAGTTTCGCTGCCAGAAGCCTCCGTAGCCACCGAAAGCAAATCTAGACCCGTTCCGGCACCCTGCCGGAGGGGGCGATCCCTCTCTTGTGGACATCTACATCATCCCAGTGCTCTCCGTGACGAGGAGGGAGTAGTTCTCCCTTGGGGCTAAGGGTATGTACCAGTAGCTATGTGTTTGATCTCTCTCTCTCTCTCGTGTTCTTGATTTGGCACGATCTTGATGTATCGCGAGCTTTGCTATTATAGTTGGACCTTATGTTTCTCCTCCCCCTCTTCTCTCTTGTAATGAATTTAGTTTCCCCTTTGAAGTAATCTTATTGGATTGAGTCTTTAAAGATTTGAGAACACTTGATGTATGTCTTGTCGTGCGTATCTATGGTGACAATGGGATATCACGTGATTCACTTGATGTATGTTTTGGTGATCAACTTGCGGGTTCCGCCCATGAACCTATGCATAGGGGTTGGCACACGTTTCGTCGTTATTCTCCGGTAGAACTTTGGGGCACTCTTTGAGGTCCTTTGTGTTGGTTGAATAGATGAATCTGAGATTGTGTGATGCATATCGTATAATCATACCCACGGATACTTGAGGTGACATTGGAGTATCTAGGTGACATTAGGGTTTTGATTGATTTGTGTCTTAAGGTGTTATTCTAGTACGAACTCTAGGGCTGTTTGTGACACTTATAGGAATAGCCCAACGGATTGATTGGAAAGAATAACTTTGAGGTGGTTTCGTACCCTACCATAATCTCTTCGTTCGTTCTCCGCTATTAGTGACTTTGGAGTGACTCTTTGTTGCATGTAGAGGGCTAGTTATGTGGTCCAATTATGTTATTATTGTTGAGAGAACTTGCACTAGTGAAAGTATGAACCCTAGGACTTGTTTCAATGCATTGCAATACCGTTTACGCTTACTTTTATCATTAGCACCTTGCTGTTTTTATAATTTCAGATTACAAAAACTATTATCTACTATCCATATACTACTTGTATCACCATCTCTTCACCGAACTAGTTCACCTATACAATTTACCATTGTATTGGGTGTGTTGGGGACACAAGAGACTCTTTGTTATTTTGGTTGCAAGGTTGCTTGAGAGAGACCATCTTCATCCTACGCCTCCTACGGATTGATAAACCTTAGGTCATCCACTTGAGGGAAATTTGCTACTGTCTACAAACCTCTGCACTTGGAGGCCCAACAACGTCTACAAGAAGAAGGTTGTGTAGTAGAAATCAAGCTCTTTTCTGGCGCCGTTGCCGGGGAGGTGAGTGCTTGAAGGTATATCTTTAGATCTTGCAATCGAGTCTTTTAGTTTCTTGTTTTATCACTAGTTTAGTTTATAAAAGAAAAATACAAAAAAATTATGGAATTGAGCTTGTCTCATACGCTTCATCTTTTTAATGTCTTTCGTGAAAATGATGGGAAGGAAAATTGTGCTCAAGTACTAGAGGAAGAATTACATAGAATGCTTGGCATAAAATATGTGAATGATGAGCATGATTGCAAAGTTGTTAGTATGAACTCCTTGAATATCCATAGTACTAATGATGATTGCACTAGTTATGATAAAAATGCCTCCTATAAACATGTTAATTCTTGTGGAGTGCATTGGGTTTGTAAGTACACACCAAATAGGGAAGATAGATATTGCAAGAGGCATAAGTAGTTAGAAACCAAATTGTTGCAAGAAGAGCTAGATGAATGTGCTGAAAATTTAATTTTTCTTAGCCCTACTTGTGAACTTTGCAATGAACGTGATCATTTTAGTACCCAATGCAAATTGTTTCATGATCGTATCGTGTCCAAAAATTGTGATGACTTGATTTCCCTTGCACATCATAATGAACTTAGTTTGCTCTTGGGTTATGAAGAAATTAAACGTATAACTAAGGATATTCCAAAATTTGCCCTTGATAAAGTTCTTCATTTTGATCTAGAGAAAATTTATATGTATTGTGCGGTGAATTGCATTGAAAATCCTTATATTGCCAATTACATAAAGAAAAGAAAACAAATAGAGGATGAAGAGAATACTAACGAAAGGGAAGAGACTTCCCAATATCCTCCTATTATTTCTTATGATGAATCAGGTAACGAGGAGGAGCCTTCTATTCAACCAATCTCATTAATAAGGAGCTCCAAAAGGAGGATTGAACCCACACATGAGGTGAAGAAGAAGAAAAGAAAAAGGAAGAGAGGTAAAAAGGTATCTCTCCCAAATAAGGTTTCTCCTATTATTGTTGTGCCTCATGAAAATGAAGATGATACACTTGCTGATGATCTCGTTATGCCTATTGCTTGTTGTGATGATTATGATTGGTAAGATAATGATACTTCTTATGATCTTGAAAATCTTTTTGGCATTTGCTTGGAAGAATATGATAATAATGTTTGCTATACTATTGGCGCTATCCATACTATTAATGATGAGAGTGATTATGCTTATGATACGAAAAGGCCCAAGCTTGGGGATGCTATGTTTGATGAGGATGACATATTTGAGAATATATTTGTTGCAATTAATGTTTGTCCCAAGCTTGGGGATGCTACGTTTAATGAAGATGATATTTTTAGTCTCCCAAGTTTTGATATGCAAATTTATAATGATGATAGCATGCCTCCTACTTATGATGATTATTGTGATGATACTTATGCCATAAAAAGTAGTGATTATATTTATAAAACTTTCCATGATTATGGTTACCCCTTTTCTGAACATTACTCTTTTAATGTGGAAACAATTTATAGTATTCAAGTCTCTTATGATACTCCCATTATCCCGAATGAGAAGAATTTTGCTTGTGTGGAGAGTAATAAAATTTCCATGCTTGTAGATCATGAAAAGAATGCTTTAGGTGCTGGTTATATTGTTGAATTCATTCATGGTGCTACTGAAAATTATTATGAGGAAGGAACATATGCTTGTAGGAATCGCAATAATATCAAGTTTCCTCTCTATGTGCTTAAAGTTTTGAAGTTATGCTTGTTTTACCTCCCTATGCAAGTTGATTCTTGTTCCCACAAGTTGTTTGCTCACAAAATCCCTATGCATAGGAAGAGGGTTATACTTAAATGTGCTAGTCATATTCTTCATGATGCTCTATTTATGTTTCAATTCTTATCCTTTATGTGAGCATCATTGAAATCATCATGCCTAGCTAGGGGCGTCAAACAATAGCGCTTGTTGGGAGGCAACCCAACTTTATTTTTGTTCCTTACTTTTTGTTCCTGTTTAGTAATAAATAATTCATCTAGACTCTTTTTATATGTGGTTTTATGCTTTTAATTAGTGTTTGTGCCAAGTAGAACCTTTGGGAAGACTTGGGGAAAGTCTTGTTGATCTTGCTGTAAAAAACAGAAACTTTAGCGCTCACGAGAATTGCTGCCATTTTTAGTTGAAGAGTGATATTTAGTTAATTCGTTTTTCAGATGATTAATAGATAAATTCCTCAGGTCCAGAAATTTATTTGAGAATTTTATGTGTTCCAGAAGTATACGTTTGATCCAGATTACTACAGACTGTTCTGTTTTTGACAGATTCTGTTTTTCATGTGTTGTTTACTTATTTTGATGAATCTATGGCTAGTAAAATAGTTTATAAACCATAGAGAAGTTGGAATACAGTAGGTTTAACACAAATATAAATAAATAATTAGTTCATTACAGTACCTTGAAGTGGTGATTTATTTTCTTATACTAACGGAGCTTACGAGTTTTCTGTTAAGTTTTGTGTTGTGAAGTTTTCAGGGTTTGGGTAAAGATTCGATGGACTATGGAATAAGGAGTGGAAAGAGCCTAAGCTTGGGGATGCCCAAGTCACCCCAAGGTAATATTCAAGGATATCCAAGAGCCTAAGCTTGGGGATGCCCCGGAAGGCATCCCCTCTTTCGTCTTCGTTCATCGGTAACTTTACTTGGAGCTATATTTTTATTTACCACATGATATGTGTTTTGCTTGGAGCGTCAATTTATTTTGTTAGGATTTTCTTGCTGTTATTTAGAACAATGTTTTGCATCTTTTATTTAAATAAAAGTGGCATTGATAGCCTTTACTATGCCTATGTTACAAGTATACATGTTGCTGTTTGAAAACAGAAAGTTTACCGCTGTTGCAATAATTCCCTAGAAAAGTAAGAATGTGATAAAATGTTGAAACCTTTTGCATATTAAGCTCAGATAAATTTATTACTGTGGGAATTTTATTTCATAATTTTTGGATCTAGGGAAGTATGGATGTTGCAGCATTCTTTACAGACTATCCTGTTTAGGCAGATTGTTGTTATGTTTGCATATGTTTGCTTCTTTAATGATTCTATTTGAGGATAGGACTATTAAATATGCAGAGGCATTTATTATGCATTGTTGAATAATAATTTTAGTGGTTTGCTACAGTAGAGTATGATAAGGTTTTTGCAATGGTTTATACTAACTTATCTCACGAGTCCTTGTTGAGTTTTGTGTGGATGAAGCTTTTGAGATTTAGGGAGACTGTGATATGAGAGGAATTAAGGAGACACAAAAGCTCAATCTTGGGGATGCCCAAGGCATCCCGAGATAATATTTCAAGAAGTCTCAAGCGTCTAAGCTTGGGGATGCCCCGGTTAGCATCCCACCTTTCTTCTTCAACAACTATCAGTTAGTTTCGGTTGATCCTAAGTTTTTCCTTCTTCACATGATGTTTGCTATTCTTAGATATCATTTTATTTTGTTTTGCTTGCTGTTTGAATAAAGTATCAAGATATGAAATTATTAAATGTTAGAGAGTCTTCACATAGTTGCATAATTATTCGACTACTCATTGATCTTCACTTATATCCTTCGGAGTAGTTTGTTGTTGCTCTAGTGCTTCACTTATATCTTTTAGAGCACGGTGGTGGTTTTATTTTGAAGAAATAGATGAACTCTCATGCTTCACTTATATTATTTTGAGAGTATTTAAATAGCATGGTAATTTTCTTAAATAATCCTAATATGCTAGGCATCCAAGAATAGTAAAAACTTTCATATAGAGTATTGAATACTAAGAGAAGTTTGATGCTTGATGATTGTTTTGAGATATGGAGATGGTGATATTAGAGTCATGCTAGTTGAGTAGTTGTGAATTTGAGAAATACTTGTGTTGAAGTTTGTGATTCCCGTAGCATGCACGTATGGTGAACCGTTATGTGATGAAGTGGGAGCATGATTTATTTATTGATTGTCCTCCTTATGAGTGGCGGTCGGGGACGAGCGATGGTCTTTTCCTACCAATATATCCCCCTAGGAGCATGCGCGTAGTACTTTGTTTCGATAAACAATAGATTTTTGCAATAAGTATGTGAGTTCTTTATGACTAATGTTAAGTCCATGGATTATACGCACTCTCACCCTTCCACCATTGCTAGCCTCTCTAGTACCGCGCAACTTTCGCCAGTACCATAAACCCACCATACACCTTCCTCAAAACAGCCACCATACCTACCTATTATGGCATTTCCATAGCCATTCCGAGATATATTGCCATGAAACTTTTCCACCATTCCATTATTATGACATGCTTCATCATTGTCATATTGCTTTGCATGATCATGTAGTTGACATCGTATTTGTGGCAAAGCCACCGTTCATAATTCTTTCATACATGTCACTCATGCATCATTGCACATCCCGGTACACCGCCGGAGGCATTCATATAGAGTCATATCTTGTTCTAAGTATTGAGTTGTAATTCTTGAGTTGTAAGTAAAAAAAGAAGTGTGATGATCATCATTATTAGAGCATTGTCCCAGTGAGGAAAGGATGATGGAGACCATGATTCCCCCACAAGTCGGGATGAGACTCCGGATGAAAATAAATAAATAAATAAAAGAGGCCAAAGAAGCCCAAAGAAAAAAAGAAAAAAAGAGGCCATAAAAAGGCCCAAATAAAAAAATAAAAAATGAGAGAAAAAGAGAGAAGGGGCAATGCTACTATCCTTTTACCACACTTGTGCTTCAAAATAGCACCATGATCTTCATGATAGAGAGTCTCCTATGTTGTCACTTTCATATACTAGTGGGAATCTTTCATTATAGAACTTGGCTTGTATATTCCAATGATGGGCTTACTCAAAATTCCCTAGGTCTTCATGAGCAAGCAAGTTGGATGCACACCCACTTAGTTTCTTTTTGAGCTTTCATATACTTATAGCTCTAGTGCATCCGTTGCATGGCAATCACTACTCACTCACATTAATATCAATTGATGGGCATCTCCATAGCCCGTTGATACGCCTAGTTGATGTGAGACTATCTTATCCTTTTTGTCTTCTCCACAAACCACCATTCTATTCCACCTATAGTGCTATGTCCATGGCTCACGCTCATGTATTGCGTGAAGATTGAAAAAGTTTGAGAACATTAAAAGTATGAAACAATTGCTTGGCTTGTCATCGGGGTTGTGCATGATTTAAATATGTTGTGTGGTGAAGATGGAGCATAGCCAGACTATATGATTTTGTAGGGATAACTTTCTTTGGCCATGTTATTTTGAGAAGACATAATTGCTTAGTTAGTATGCTTGAAGTATTATTATTTCTATGTCAATATGAACTTTTGTCTTGAATCTTATGGATCTGAATATTCATACCACAATTAAGAAGAATTACATTGAAATTATGCCACGTAGCACTCCACATCAAAAATTCTGTTTTTATCATTTACCTACTCGAGGACGAGCAGGAATTAAGCTTGGGGATGCTGATACGTCTCCAACATATCTATAATTTTTGATTGCTCCATGCTATATTATCTACTGTTTTGAATGTTTATGGGCTTTATTATACACTTTTATATCATTTTTGGGACTAACCTATTGACCCAGAGCCTAGTGCCAGTTTTTGTTTTTACCCTGTTTTAGGGTTTTGAAGAAAAGGAAAATCAGACGGAGTCCAATTGACCTGAAACTTCACGGAACTTATTTTTGGAAGGAAAGAAGCCCAGAAGACTTGGAGTGCACGTCGGGGGACCTGCGAGGAGGCCACGAGGCAGGGGGCGCGCCCTCCACCCTCATGGGCCCCTCGTGGCCCCCCTGACGTACTTCTTCCGCCTATATATCTCCATATACCCTAAAAACATCGAGGAGCACAATAGATCGGGAGTTCTGCAGCCAGAAGCCTCCGTAGCCACCAAAAGCCAATCTAGACCCGTTCCGGCACCCTGCCGGAGGGGGCAATACCTCTCTGGTGGCCATCTTCATCATCCCGGTGCTCTCCATGGCGAGGAGGGAGTAGTTCTCCCTCGGGGCTGAGGGTATGTACCAGTAGCTATGTGTTTGATCTCTCTCTCTCTCTCTCGTGTTCTTGATTTGGCACGATCTTGATGTATCGCGAGCTTTGCTATTATAGTTGGATCTTATGTTTCTCCTCCCCCTCTTCTCTCTTGTAATGAATTGAGTTTCCCCTTTGAAGTAATCTTATCAGATTGAGTCTTTAAAGATTTGAGAACACTTGATGTATGTCTTGCCGTGCGTATCTGTGGTGACAATGGGATATCACGTGATTCACTTGATGTATGTTTTGGTGATCAACTTGCGGGTTCCACCCATGAACCTATGTATAGGGGTTCGCACACGTTTTCGTCGTGATTCTCCGGTAGAACTTTGGGGCACTCTTTGAGATCCTTTGTGTTGGTTGAATAGATGAATCTGAGATTGTGTGATGCATATCGTATAATCATACCCATGGATACTTGACGTGAAATTGGAGTATCTAGGTGACATTAGGGTTTTGATTGATTTGTGTCTTAAGGTGTTATTCTAGTATGAACTCTAGGGCTGTTTGTGACACTTATAGGAATAGCCCAACGGATTGATTGGAAAGAATAACTTTGAGGTGGTTTCGTACCCTACCATAATCTCTTCGTTTGTTCTCCGCTATTCGTGACTTTGGAGTGACTCTTTGTTGCATGTTGAGGGATAGTTATATGATCCAATTATGTTTTATTGTTGAGAGGACTTGCACTAGTGAAAGTATGAACCCTAGGCCTTGTTTCCTAGCATTGCAATACCGTTTACGCTCACTTTTATCATTAGTTACCTTGCTGTTTTTATATTTTCAGATTACAAATACCTTTATCTACTATCCATATACCACTTGTATCACCATCTCTTCGCCGAACTAGTGAACCTATACAATTTACCATTGTATTGGGTGTGTTGGGGACACAAGAGACTCTTTGTTATTTGGTTGCAGGGTTGCTTGAGAGAGACCATCTTCATCCTACGCCTCCTACGGATTGATAAACCTTAGGTCATCCACTTGAGGGAAATTTGCTACTGCCTACAAACCTTTGCACTTGGAGGCCCAACACCGTCTACAAGAAGAAGGTTGTGTAGTAGACATCAAGGGGAAAGAGAAGGAAGGAGGGGGCGCCGCCCCTCCCCCTAGTCCAATTCGGACTAGGCCCATGGGGGGGGGGGCGCGGCCAGCCTTGGCTGCCCCTCTCTCTCTCCCCTAGGCCCAATAAGGCACATTACTTCTCTGGTGGTTCCAATAACCCTTTCGGCACTCCGATATATATCCGGTGACCCTCGGAACTATTCCGGTGTCCGAATATAGTCATCCAATATATCAATCTTTATGTCTTGACCATTTCGACACTCCTCGTCATGTGCGTGATCACATCCGGGACTCCCAACAACCTTCGGTACATCAAATCACATAAACTCATAATACCGATCATCATCGAACGTTAAGCGTGCGGAGCCTACGGGTTCGACAACTATGTAGACATGACCGAGACTCATCTCCGGTCAATAACCAATAGCGGAACCTAGATGCTCAAATTGGTTCTTACATATTCTACGAAGATCTTTATCGGTCAAACCGCATAACAACATATGTTGTTCCCTTTGTCATCGGTATGTTACTTGCCCGAGATTCGATCGTCGGTATCATCATACCTAGTTCAATCTCATTACCGGCAAGTCTCTTTACTCATTTCGTAATGCAACATCCCGCAACTAACTCATTAGTCACATTGCTTGCAAGGCTTATAGTGATGTGCATTACCGAGAGGGCCCAGAGATACCTCTCCAACAATCGGAGTGACAAATCCTAATCTCGATCTATGCCAACTCAACAAACACCATCAGAGACACCTGTAGAGCATCTTTATAATCACCCAGTTACATTGTGACCTTTGATAGCACACTAAGTGTTCCTTTGGTATTCGGGAGTTGCATAATCTCATAGTCATAGGAACATGTATAAGTTATGAAGAAAGCAATAGCAATAAACTAAACGATCATAGTGCTAAGCTAACGGATGGGTCAAGTCAATCACATCATTCTCTAATGATGTGATCCCATTCATCAAATGACAACTCATGTCTATGGCTAGGAAACTTAACCATGTTTGATTAACAAGCTAGTCAAGTAGAGGCATACTAGTGACACTATGTTTGTCTATGTATTCACACATGTACTAAGTTTCCGGTTAATACAATTTTAGCATGAATAATAAACATTTATCATGATATAAGGAAATATAAATAACAACTTTATTATTGCCTCTATGGCATATTTCCTTCAGTCTCCCACTAGCACTAGAGTCAATAATCTAGATTACATTATAATGATTCTAACACCCATGGAGTCTTGGTGCTGATCATGTTTTGCTCGTGAGAGAGGCTTAGTCAACGGGTCTGCAACATTCAGATCCGTATGTATCTTGCAATCTCTATGTCTCCCTCCTTGACTTGATCGCGGATGGAATTGAAGCGTCTCTTGATGTGCTTAGTTCTCTTGTGAAATCTGGATTCCTTTGCCAAGGAAATTGCACCAGTATTGTCACAAAAGATTTTCATTGGACCCGATGCACTAGGTATGACACCTAGATCGGATATGAAATCCTTCATCCAGACTCCTTCATTTGCTGCTTCCGAAGCAACTATGTATTCCGCTTCACACATAGATCCCGCCACGACGCTTTGCTTAGAACTGCACCAACTGACAGCTCCACCATTCAATAAAAATACGTATCCGGTTTGTGACTTAGAGTCATCTGGATCAGTGCCAAAGCTTGCATCGACGTAACCGTTTATGACGAGCTCTTTGTCACCTCCGTAAACGAGAAACATTTCCTTAGTCCTTTTCAGGTATTTCAGGATATTCTTGACCGTTGTCCAATGATCCACTCCTGGATTACTTTGGTATCTCCCTGCTAAACTAATAGCAAGGCAAACATCAGGTCTGGTACACAACATTGCATAAATGATAGAACCTATGGCTGAAGCATGGGGAATGACTTTCATTTTCTCTCTATCTTCTGTAGTGGTTGGGCATTGAGTCTGACTCAACTTCACACCTTGTAACACAGGCAAGAACCCTTTCTTTGCTTGATCCATTTTGAACTTCTTCAAAACTTTATCAAGGTATGTGCTTTGTGAAAGTTCAATTAAGAATCTTGATCTATCTCTATAGATCTTGATGCCCAATATATAAGCCGCTTCACCGAGGTCTTTCATTGAAAAAATCTTATCATGTATCCTTTTATACTATTCAGAAATTCAGTATCATTTCCAATCAACAATATGTCGTCCACATATAATATTAGAAATGCTACAGAGCTCCCACTCACTTTCTTGTAAATACAGGCTTCTCCAAAAGTCTATATAAAACCATATGCTTTGATCATACTATCTGTTGGGGATATGACTATTGGATATAACCCGCCCAGGAGGGGCCGGGTTATCCCAATGGCGGTTCATCTCCTTGAAGCCCAAGAGTGTATCGAAGATGGCGATTCATAAGACAGGCTTGTTAAAGCGCCCAAGCCTGAAGGCTGCTTAAGGTCCGTAAGTGTAAACCGCCATGTATGTATGACTTGTATTGTAAGGCATGTAAGATAAGTCACCGAGACAGACACATTTGTATGAGCCGACCGGGACTCTGTAGGCCGCGGGGCGTCAACCCATGTATATAAGGGGACGACCCGGCAGCGGCTTAGGGCAAGAAACAACAGATCGAAAGCCAGGCAAGGTGGATTCGCTCCCTGGTAATCGAAACCCTAGCAATACCACCTCAAACTGGATTAGGCTTTTACCTTCACCACAAGCGGCCGAACCAGTATAAACTCCTTGTGTCCTTTGTCCCGTTTAACCCCTTTAAGCTAACCTCGTTGCAATGGCTCCACAACTAAGTCCTTCCACGAGGACATCTGCCGTGACAATTCCAAGACAGTTGGGGCCCACCGTGGGGCCAACACACGATGGTTTTGAGTTCTTAAAGGGCAGCTTTGAAGGGCTCAAGGGATACATGTGGGCCGGATGACCAAGAGTCGTCGCGGAAAGCTCTACATCGACGATGCAGGCTGGGCCCCCGAGGCCGGCTCGATTGAGTACGGGTACCGGGTCCCCTTCGGCGGAATCCACGTCTTCATCGGCAAGATCGGTGAACCGGGCCCTGAGCCGGACATCTGCACCGACATCGTCGAGACGGCTCAACATGCACGACCCGCCCGGGTTCCGCTCGTCATGAAGCATGCCTTTTTTGGATTTATCCACGGGGCTAAATTGGAAGGCTCTGTGTCGGGCGGTGAGACGGCCATCTACTCCGATGGTGAATCATCCACGGGTGAGACCAACTCAATGTACCAACTAGAAGATGGACGGCTTGGGGGTTGTTCCGATGGCGACAGTATTCCGGACCCCCGTGAGCCGCCGAACAGGGTGGCGATCTTCATGGCTGGCACCCAGCCGGTTCTCGGTTTGACAGCCACCACGGCCATGACTTCCAGTGCAGCGGCAGTAACAGCAGTGGGTGTTGGCGGTTCAGCGCGCCCGCCGGCTCAAGTTTTAAAGATCTGTTGGATGCTCTGGCGACTCTGATGGAGGTTGATGTAACCCCAGACAACCAGGAGCAGCATAAGGCAGAAGTGGCTAAGTTATGTGATGAGATAGCGCAAGCTAAGGCAGAATTGGCAGCGGAAAACACCAGGATGGCTGTAGAGCGGGCCGTTTTAAATGCCCAAGCACAGCGGATTCAAGCAGATTCATACCGGCTCACGGTGGATCAAAACGCGTCAAATGAAGTTTTGAGGAGAAAATACCAGAGTCGTCTGCCCTCGTTTTATGAGTCAAGGGACCTCTTCAACACCCCTGGAGCCAAGGCTAGTAACCCGCCGGTGATAAACCGGATGACTGAAGCGCCAAGGGGCGGGGTGCCAGATCAGCCGCATGTGACAAGTTCTCCGTATATGAACAACACCCCGCCTCAGCATGTGGTAACACTGCCGGGTCACTATTCCACCCCTTTGGACAACATGATTGCTGCAGCGACGCGACTGGCGGCTTTGCCGGGCGAGGGCGAGACTCCAACGGCGGCTGAAACCTGAAGGGCCAGGGAACTTCTTCAGACAGCACTGCTGCAACAGCAGGCTTATTCTTATATTCATGATCGGATTCATTCGACCCCTCGACCAAGCTGGAGCTACAGTAGGCACATTGACTCGCCGGCAGTCTTGAGTACTGAGCAACGCCGTAACCAACCTCATGGACATGACTCGGCGCGCAATGGTGCCAATGCACAGGATTTGGTGGACCAGGGCAGAGCATGACGAGAGGCCGAGCTGGCGGCTCAACAGCACGCGTCGGTTTACCCGACGGCTTCAGTGGAGGCGGGAGTAACTTCTAGAGCTTTGGGTGTGCCGTGCTTAACGACGGCTTTGCGAAATGAGCGTCTGCCCAAAGACTTCAAAGGCCCTCGCAAGGTTCCTAATTACACAACAGATTAGCCCCCTGAGGCCTGGGTGGAGAGTTATGAGATGGCTATGGAGATGCTGGATGTTAGCGAGGTTGCATATGCTAAGTTTTTCACCATGATGTTGGAAGGGACAGCTCATACCTGGTTGAAGGGGCTACTGGCTAACTCCATCGGATCATGGGCAGAGCTGAAGGCCCGATTTATCCAGAATTTCAAAGATACGTGCAAACAACCTATGTCGATCTTGGACTTGGTTTCTTGTGTTCAAGCTGAGGGCGAGTCAACGACCAGCTGGGTGCGTCGGGCCTCCACTATCATACATTCTTCAGATAATATCAACGTCGGCTCAGCAGTGCTAATGTTGGAGAAAAATTATCGTGTATCTCAGATGGTTTCTTCTATCTTTGGTGAGTAGCCTTGCTAATCATCAAAAGTGGATCATTTACTTGATAATGTGAATAAGTCCCAAGCACTTTGCAAGAAAGGCTACTTAGCACTTGGGGGCTAATGCATATCGCTTGTCTTCCTACTATTTTATGATGACTCGGTTGTGCTGTAAACAATCATAGCCGGTTCATGGGGGTACACAGATAAGCTTTCATCTTTTAACAATGGTAAATAGGACCGGCTCATTCATGCTGATTTAACCAGCCCTTGGGAACTACGGATGGAATGCTAAATTGTTTAAACATCCGGTTTAATTCTAACTATGACAACCGGCTTTGGAAGGATTCTATTACAGATGCTTATGGATTATTCTAAGTCTACATCATATTCAATCTTATCATAACCAGTAGACTTGGGGGCTGGCAGGATGTACATAACTTATTTAAATCCAGAAGTCATACCTCATACTTTTGATGCATCTGCTTCACCATGTCGATTTCAAGATCGCAGCTAGAGTGTACTTGGTTGAGGTAGCCAGACAGAATTTCACTGCTGCTCAATTGTGCATAGTGGGAGACATCAAACCTCACTTTCCGCCTCTCAATAACCTCTTGCTTGGCGGAGTGCTTGGCCAAGACAGTTGGATTTCCCGGTTCTGTAAAACCGGTGCCAGTGATCAGAACGTCATCAACATGAGTCTCTGACAGCTTAAGTGAGCTTGATGGCTCAATGTTCAAAGAGTCAGTATTGGTCTGATCAACGGAAAGGTCGGGAATTTCAGGTAGAGCATCAGAGGCAGGTTCTTCTAGCTGTTTTTCAGAGACTTCGTGTGCAGGGACTTGCTGCTCTATTTCAACAACTTTAAGTGCCTTAGTTGGTTTGGTCACCTTTGCCTTCTTACTAGGCTTTGGTTGTCCGCTACACGAGTTGTGACAAATTAGTATAATTGTATGAATGTAAAGAAGTATAGAGTACAAAGTAATTGTCATTACCCAGGGGCAGTCTTGAAAGCCGGCAGCTGGGTCTGTGATGAGTCGCCAGAGGAAGAACAGGAAACCTCCTGGTAGTTTGAATCAGAGGAATAGAGTGGATGGCGAACGAGACCCGCCAGCGGGTAAATAGAATTTAAGTTTGAAAAGACCTCGTTTCGGCATTTCCGTGTAGCCGGAGTGTTTGGTAAACCGGAGGAAAATTCTTCACCTCCGTTGTTCCGAGTCTGGCGCCAGCTCTCGTGCTGCTGTTGCTTCAAAAGAAAGTGAGGATCCAAATGAGCTAAGGGGTGTGAAAAGCTTACTTTCCGGATTACTCGTTGAATTTTCTGTCTTGGCAAAGGTTGAGGGAGTCCTGGATTAGGGGGTATCCGGACAGCCGGATTATATCCTTTGGCCAGACTGTTGGACTATGAAGATACAAGATTGAAGACTTCGTCCCGTGTCCGGATGGGACTCTCCTTGGTGTGGAAGCCAAGCTTGGTAATACGGATATGTAGATCTCCTTCCTTGTAACCGACTCTGTGTAACCCTAGCCCCCTCCGGTGTCTATATAAACCGGAGGGTTTTAGTCCGTAGGACAACATACAATCATACCATAGGCTAGCTTCTAGGGTTTAGCCTCTCTGATCTCGTGGTAGATCAACTCTTGTACTACTCATATTATCAAGAATAATCAAGCAGGACGTAGGGTTTTACCTCCATCAAGAGGGCCTGAACCTGGGTAAAACATCGTGTCCCCTGCTCCCGTTACCATCCGCCTTAGACGCACAGTTCGGGACCCCCTACCCGAGATCCGCCAGTTTTGACACCGACATTGGTGCTTTCATTGAGAGTTCCTCTGTGTCGTCATCATTAGGCTTGATGGCTCCTTCGATCATCGATAGCGATGCAGTCCAGGGTGAGACTTTTCTTCCCGGACAGATCTTTGTATTCGGCGGCTTCGCATTGTGGGCCAACTCGCTTGGCCATCTGGAGCAGATCGAGAGTTACGCCCCTGGCCACCAGGTCAGGTTTGGAAGCTTAAATTACACGACCGACATCCGCGGAGACTTGATCTTCGACGGATTCGAGCCCCTGCCGAGTACGCCGCACGGTCACGATGAGCATGATTTAGCTCTACCATCGGATAGTGTGCAGGAGATCGCACTGGCAACCGCTCCGACCCTCAATTCGGAGCCGGTTGCGCCATCCACGGACGGGGGGGGATAGACCCCGCCACGGAGACCGCGTTCTCAGCGGCGATCAAGCCGAGTATCGACCTTACCCTTCACGAGAGCCAGGACGCCAAATTGCCGGATTCTTCCCCGGCCACGGACTCCGAACCGCCTGCGCCCGTGCCTATCGAATCCGACTGGGCGCCGATCATGGAGTTCACCTCCGCGGATATCTTTCAGCACTCGCCCTTCGGCGACATACTGAACTCATTAAGGTCTCTCTCCCTGTTAGGAGAGTCTTGGCCGAACTATGTTCGGCAGGATTGGGATGCGGATGACGAAGAAATTCGCCGCCCACCCACCACCCACTTAGTAGCCACTGTCGACGATTTAACCGACATGCTCGACTTCGACTCCGAAGACATCGACGGTATGGATGACGATGCAGGAGACGAACAGGAACCACTGCCCACAGGGCACTGGACGCCCACTTCATCATATGATGTATACATGGTGGACACACCCAAAGAAAACGACGACGAGGAACGGAAGGACGCAGCGAAGGTTGTTCCCTCGAGAAGCAGTCAAAGCGGCGGCGTAAGCGCCGCTCCAAATCCCGCCTCGGCAGAAACATCGATAATATAGACCCAGCGATGGAGCAGGGTGAACCATCGCCCGACCACGGCAACACGGAGAATCAAACCGAACAACCCGACTGCGTCGAAGATAACAGTCCGGACGACATCACACCGGACAGGCACCTGTAGCAATAGAATGCCCATCAAAGTCTTGTTGCCACTGCGAGGAGTCTGAAAAAGCAGAAGCAAAGGCTCATGGCTGCACAAGACACACTCAGAATCAGATGGAGTGAAGTACTCAACACTGCAGCGAAGTACGGTGGTAATCGCCACACCAAGATCTACCCGAAGCGAAAGTTGCTACCTGAATTCAATGAGGAGGCCTTAAATCCCCCGCAACCAAAAAACAAAACGGCCATCCGGTCGGATAGACGACCTCGTGGCCAACATAGAGTGGCAAACGACGCCGCACATAAGCCAGTACGCGATCCACGTGAGGGCTCGCATCAAAAGGACGACGCAACCAGATCCATCTACGGGCCACGCAAGCGTGCTCCAGCATACAATGCAACACAACAAACATCCCAACACCACGGTACACCCAAATACAGGGGCGCCGCACACCCCCTATGTTTCATCGATGAGGTGCTGGACCATGAATTTCCAGAGGGATTCAAACCCGTAAACATAGAGGCGTACGACGGAACGACAGACCCTGGGTTCTGAATTGAGGACTACATCCTCCATATCCATATGGCTCGATGAGACGATCTCCACGCCATCAAGTACTTACCCCTCAAGCTCAAAGGGCCAGCTCGGCACTGGCTTAAAAGCCTCCCCGAAAACTCCATTGGAAGCTGGGAAGAGCTCGAAGACGCTTTTCAGGCAAATTTTCAAGGGACCTATGTCCGACCACCGGATGCAGACGATTTGAGTCATATAACTCAACAGCCCGGCGAGTCAGCCCGAAAGCTTTGGAACATGTTTCTCACTAAAAAGAACCAAATAGTCGACTGCTCGGACGCCGAAGCCTTAGCAGCTTTTAAGCACAACGTTCGAGACGAATGGCTTGCCAGACACCTCGACCAGAAAAGCCGAGAACAATGGCAGCATTCACAAGCCTCATGACCTGCTTTTGCGCGGGCGAGGACAGCTAGTTAGCCCAATGTAGCACCAGCGAGCCAAGTACATCCGAAGTCAGGGACGGAAACGGGAAGCCACAACGCAGCAAAAACAAGCGCCGGAATAAAGAAGATAGCTCGAAGAGCACGGCGATAAACGCCGGATTCAGAAGCTCTCGGCCAGGTCAGCAAAAGTTGCCCTCCAAAGGCAATAGAGACGAACTGTCCAGCCTAAACAAGATTCTTGATAAAATATGTCAGATCCACAACACCCCCGATAAACCTGCAAATCATACCCATAGAGAATGTTGGGTCTTCAAGCAGTCCGGCAAGCTCAACGCCGAACACAAGGGGCAGGATACACCAAGCGAAGACGAGGACGAGCCTCGCAAGCAAAGCACTGGGGAACAGAAGAAATTCCCACCAGAAGTCAAAACAGTCAACGTGTTACACATGATAAAGGGGAGAAACAAAGCGGCACTCCTGAAGACACATGCCCCAGGGCCTATCACCGCGGAGTTCTACCACTGGTCGTCCCAACCAATCACCTTTGACCATCGGGATTACTCGGCAAGTATCCGGCATGCAGGATGGGCTGCCTTGGTGTTAGACCCGATAATTGACGGATACCACTTCACACAAGTCTTGATGGACGGCGGCAATAGTTTAAACCTGATATATCAGGATGCAGTCCGCAAAATGGGGATAGACCCAACAAGAATCAGCCATAGCAATACTACCTTTAAAGGAGTAACGCCAGGCCCAGAAGCCCATTGCACGGGCTCCCTGCTACTAGAGGTTATATTCGGCTTTCCCGATAACTTCTTCAGCAAAAAGTCCACATCGCTCCGTTCCAAAGTGGCTATCAAGCACTACTCGGACGCGAAGCTTTCGCTCACTTTAACGCAATACTGCATTCCGCTTCTCTCATGCTTAAGATGCCTGGTCCACGCGGCATCATTACAGCAAATGGAAATATTGATCGCTCCTTGCACGCGGAAGACCGTGCGGCTGCCTTGGCAGCCGCACACTAAGCGGCCTCACCAACTAAAGCATCTGACAGGTCGTTAAGACCACGGACGCGGTTAGACGAGTCCAGCGCAGCTATATGTAATTGATACAGGTTTGATGGCTATACCCCTATTACAATACAAGGGGCTCAACGCCCGCAAACAAGTGGCAATTAGCTCAACTTTACTCATCTTGAACTGTACATGGTTTCTTTAGTATAAGCTACCTTTTTGCACGACAACTTTTCAACTAAGTTCCTCTCTTTTACAGATGACCATCGTGCTACACCCGTCCAGAATATGGCACAACGGAGACACAGGCGCAGACGTGCAGCAGGGACCCATTCCAAGGATTCTTTTTAGATTAAGACCCTGCGTAAACCTTTTTTACTGTCTCTTGTTGATACACATCCCCCGTATTCTCAGTACAATTGAGAAGGATGTTGACGTATTGGCATGTGGCCACGTCAGAATATTGCATGTACCTGGACACCAGGGGCTTATTACAAAGGGCACTGCTGAAGCCCTGTTTACACCATAAAGACCGCATACCTTAGGGAGTGTTCGGTGTCGCGAGTTTGGCCTTATATGCATCAGCTCCGAATCATGTCTTTGGTCAAATGTTGGGTTTGCCTGGCTCCTGTGTTTTGCTGCCTTATGTTCCGCTCTATCGGCTAAGGTGGCACCAGGAGAACTACTGTGGTTGTGCCCTGGTTCATCCAGACGAGCACCTCAATAGAGAAAGCCGAAAACTAACTGTCATGATATAGCGTGAGACTGGTCAACCACTCGATGACCTAGCGGAATCTTCGGGATTCCTCCGCCTTAACGAAGGGCCGTTTCCCGGCCAGGCATGTACGTACCCCGAATTCGGATGAGTGCGGAGCCACCAGGGGCTATATAGTAGCCCCACTGTCAAACTCCTCTGGCTAAGTGAAAGTGTTAAAGCATTATAGTCCGATTGCCTAGTTCGCTGCGCTATCACCTCCTTAATGGACCAAGACGTTGGATCAAGTGTGAATATGCATCTTCTGCAAACACCCCCGCAGTATATGCATGGGGGCTGAAGCCGACGACTGCCATCTTTCAGGTTATATACATATTTACATAAACGGTCGCACAGGAGGCATCATAGTACTTTCGGACAAAAGTATAAATACAGCCTTGATAAACTCAATAAAACATTGTTTTTACAATGGGAATACATGTCACTCAAACATAATATTCTTTGAGCACTGAGCCTCTATCGAACGAGCGCCTTCAAGAACTTCTTCAAAGTAGTGCTCGGCAGCCACTCGGCCTATGGGCGAACCCTGTGCCGCAACAGTGGTGGCATCCATCTCCGCCCAGTATGTTTTGACACGGGCAAGGGGGCCATCTGCGAGCCTTCTATGCACGCCGACCACTTTACAGCATCGATGTGTGACACAACACCAAGGAATTGTTACACTAAGCTAAAGTAGGTATTCGGCCTTGGCCCTCTCGGCCACAGATGATACACAACGGACCTCATGGCAAGTCCGGATAATCTATGGAGCTCGGCCCACTCGGCCATTTGCTCATTCAACAGCAGCGGACGGGCTGGAGCATGAAACTGTGACCAAAACAGTTTTTCCACTTCGTGATCTTTCCGATCCTTGAAGTATTCGGCCGCATCAGCCGCACTTGTAGCCAAATCCACGTAGGCGTCTGCAGAACTCCATAGCCGGTCCAGAGGTGCATACTTCGGATCCCCGAACTTAGTCCGCAACAAGAAGGGCTTCCCGGATACAATATCTGCAGCTTGATGCAGCTCCTCCTTCGTCGCTCTAATTTGGAAGCGGGCTTCCTTGGCAGCCACCCGAGCCTTTTCCAGGTCCGTCGCCTTCGCCCGGTTTTCTTCTTCAAGAAGCTGGTAACGGTTAGCAGCATCTTTTAACTTTACATCCATCTTGGCTATTTTTTCCTTGCTCTCGCAATGCGCGGCATGTTCGGCCCTTAACTCTCCGGCCGCCTTTAAAGCGGCCGCATTGCTACTCCTTGCTTGCTCCTTGGCTCGGGCAAGCTCCGCCCGAAGGGTCTCCACGGTGGCCACTCCGTCTGCAGTCACAACATATTAAAGATACTGGCATCATGCTGCTCTTATTATGTGACGATCACCAGAAAATCACTCACCCTGTGCCTCGTCAAGCCGCTTGTTGACAAGCACGATGTCGGCATCTTCCGCATCCAGTTGCCGCTTTAGTTTGGCAAACCCATCAGTCCGGCTAGCCACCGGAGCTTTAACCACCTCACATAAAGGCAGTCTGGTTATTACCTGGGACTATGATCCTCTGTTTGCCGCCGTTCTCGACGACAACCAGAGTCTCAGGGGCTACTATCTACACAGGGCACATCTAAAAATGTGCGGTACTGTCAAAAATGTACATCATTTCACGTACCTCAAAACCCGTCAGTAGACTCATAAAGGCTTCAGCAACCCACTTTCTGGCAGACGAAATCCTTTCAATCACCGTACCCATCAACGTACGGTGCTCTTCTGAGATAGTCGCTCTCTCTAGCAGATCCCTCAGTACGTTCGACCGCACACCAGGCGGTGCCGAACTCTTTTGATTGCTCTCTTCAAGAGCCAGATACTGAGGACTTCGGGTGGCCATAGGACTACCTTCTGGCCTTGCCGAATCAGGAGAAACCCTCCGCGACGACACCTCGGGGTCGCCCGCCTCGTGAGGCGGTGTGGCAGGGGGAGGCATTTCGCTCTCCATCATCTCTGGAAGAAGATCCCCTGAAGACGAGCTCTGCTGAGAAGGGCTAAGATCCGAACTGCAAGATAAATGCTTCCAGTTATTTTCCTCAGAAGTAAAGCGAGATATTTTCATTATTAAGTACCCTTTTACTTACAGCTCGGTGGAGGGCTGATCCCCTTGAGGGCATAGTGCGGCCAGGGTAGCCCCCGAGGCAGGACCCTCCGGCAAAGATTTCTTCCCCCGTTTGGAGACCATTGTCTCCGGGTCCTCGGAGGCGGTCCTCTTCCTTCCCTGGGGAGAGGAAGTTTCAGTCCCTCCTCCCTGGCTAACCTCCTTCGCGGAGGCGCTAACCTCCTTGTTCCCCCTTTATCTTCTCCCAAGGGCGCTTGATAAGGCGCGATCTCCAGCATCCTGGTTAGCACGGGATTTGGTGAGGTCTCAAGGAGGGGGGCCGGACACCTGATCGACTTTGCCTTCGCTATCCTATCATGGACCAAGGGCGGTTTTTCTTTTTTAGGGCAACGCTGTTATAAATAAAACGGACAGTGTGTTTGGATGCGGGGCTACTTACTTGGGTATCCGGGCGATTGCAGCTCAGACCTGCATCCTCGGTGATGTCCGGACACATTATTTGTGGTCCGAAGAACAATTTGTACATCTCTTCGTGCGTCATGCCGAGGAAATGTTGGATAGATCGCGGTCCTTCCGGGTTGAATTCCCACATGCGAAGGGGCCGGCGTTTGCAAGGCTGGACTTGACGGACTAGCATAACTTGCACTACCATAACCAGACTGATATCTCTCTTGAGGAGATCTCGGATACGGCTTTGCAGTATTGGCACGTCCTTGGCTGGACCCCAGCTCAGCCCCCTGCTGATCCATGACATCAGTTGTGGTGGGGGGCCTGAGCGGAAGGCGGGGGCAGCCACCCACTTGGCACTTAGGGGAGCAGTGATGTAGAACCACTCCCGCTGCCACAATCCGGACACCTCTAGGAAGTGACCCTCAGGCCATGGAGCGTCAGCAATTTTGCTTATTGAAACGCCTCCGCACGCTGCATGCTGCCCCTCGGTCATCTTCGGCTTCACATCGAAGGTCTTGAGCCACAGGCCGAAGTGAGGGGTAACGCGGAGGAAGGCCTCACATACGACAATAGATGTCGAGATGCGAAGAAGGGAATCTGGGGCCAGATCATGAAAATCTAGCCTGTAATAGAACAGAAGACCCCTAACAAAGGGATCCAGAGCGAGGCCTAGTCCTCGGAGGAAGTGGGAGACAAACACGACGCTCTCGTTGGGTTCGGGAGTAGGGACAACCTGCCCTCGGGCAGGCAGCTGATGCTAAATTTCGGCGGTCAGATATCTGGCCCCTCTCAACTTCTTGATGTCCTCCTCTGTGACGGAGGAAGGCATCCACTGACCTTGAAGGTTGGATCCAGACATAGTTGAAGGTCCGAAGTGCCTAAACCTGAGCTTTGGGTGTTGGAACTCGATGCGAGAGGCGGATTCGATTAAGATCGAGAGGAAAAGGCCTTGTCCCCTTTATAAAGAGGGTGAATATCAAGCGTCCTCCTCGTGGCCGTTTGGGACTTGCCTAAGATTTAGGAGTCCTACTAATAGGCACGGTTGGGTTACCCACGTCCGTATTAATGGGAATCCTGTAATAAGGGGACACGATCTCTGCTTCGACAAGACTTGCCAAGGAAACCGCCTCGCGAAACACGCTGAGATGGGTTAGGAAAAACGATTCAAATAAAGACCTGGATGTGGTGTGATGTCACACTACGGGGTACGCCAGCAGATTAGATTTGTGTAAATATTATTCCCTCTACGGTGGTATGTGGAACTTATTTTGCGGAGCCGGACACGATCCTCGTGTTCAAGATCTTCTATGAAGTATTCAGAGGAGGAACCCGCCTTGCAATGCCGAAGACAATCTGCGCGCGGACTCATCGTCATTGAAGCCTGGTTCAGGGGCTACTGAGGGAGTCCTGGATTAGGGGGTATCCGGACAGCCGGATTATATCCTTTGGCCGGACTGTTGGACTATGAAGATACAAGATTGAAGACTTCGTACCGTGTCCGGATGGGACTCTCCTTGGCGTGGAAGGCAAGCTTGGCAATACGGATATGTAGATCTCCTTCCTTGTAACCGACTTTGTGTAACCCTAGCCCCCTCCGGTGTCTATATAAACCGGAGGGTTTTAGTCCGTAGGACAACATACAATCATACCATAGGCTAGCTTCTAGGGTTTAACCTCTCTGATCTCGTGGTAGATCAACTCTTGTACTACTCATATTATCAAGCATAATCAAGTAGGACGTAGGGTTTTACCTCCATCAAGAGGTCCCGAACCTGGGTAAAACATCGTGTCCCCTGCCTCCTGTTACCATCCGCCTTAGACGCACAGTTCGGGACCCCCTACCCGAGATCCGCCGGTTTTGACACCGACAAAGGTGCTGAGCCGGAGGGAATAATGGTTACCTCTTCTTCAACTGCTTGGCTGGCCCCCGTGTCATCCCGAGAGTAGTCAATATCAATAAGATAATTGAAAAGGAGCCAAGGGAGCCAGGGGATACCTCCGACTCGGAGCTATCATCTAGCTCAAACATTTCAGAGGCACTTGGTTTCTTCTTATGCTTTTTGGTGGGTTTCTTGGCGGCTCGTTTAGTGGCCCTGGCCTTTTTGGCGGCTTCATGGTCATACTTTGCCTTCCAAAAATAAGATTTAGCCTGAGAAAGACAGTAAAATTGAGTTAGTGCAATATCTGACTGATGAGATGAAAGTAAAGTAAGTTAAGAGGCTCACATCTGGCGCCGGGTTAAGTGTGCAGAAAGGGTTCATACCCACTTTGTTGTAGTCTTCTGTATCTTCATTCAGAAGGGGTTTTGTCATTTCAGTAATTGCATCATCTGTTAAATGCAAGGGGTTGTGGCGTAATGGATCCTTTGTACCGCCTGTATAAGTACACATTAAGCCAGGTCGGCGGCTCAAGGGTATGATTCGCCACGAGACCCAGCACCAGACCAAATCAATGCCAGTTAGTCCGTTTCCCAGCAAAGCCTTGACCCTCGCAATTGTGGGGGCAAGCTTTTTACGTTCAACACCTGAGTTTCTCGAAGATTATGCTTCGGGTCAAGATGTTCAGCACGATAACCCGGCAATGGATTCTCGTCAGCCGGAGAGGTATCCTTGCAGTAAAACCATGTCTGGTTCCAATCCTTGGGGTGACTCGGCAGGTGAGCATAAGGGAAGATGGCATCTCTTCTTCGTTGGATTGAAATTCTGCCAAGTTCCAAGCTGGGCCCGCTTGTAAACTCGCTTTGGCGGTTCAAATAGAAAAATTCCCTAAAGAGTTCGACACTGGGCTCCTCTTGAAGATATACTTCACAAAAGACTTGAAAGTTGCAGATGTTTGACACGGAATTGGGTCCGATGTCTTGAGGATGGAGTTGAAAGAAGTGCAGAACATCTCGGAAAAATTTAGAACCGGGTGGTGAGAAGCCCCGATTCATATGATCAGTAAACACAATGACTTCGTCATCTTTGGGCTGAGGTTTTTCTTCGCTTGGAGCAAGGGCGCGATAATGCATGACATTTTTTGTTGGAAAATACCCGATTTTGACAAAATCTCTGAGTGTGCCCTCAGTAATGATGGAGGGAACCCAGTTACACGAAGTGACTGTCTTTGGCGGCATTGTGAACAAAGAAGCCTAAAAAAGAAGAAAGGTTTGCCGGTTTAAGTTAATACATTCCTTTAAGTCGGAAGTAAAAGCTACAGTGTATAGTCGGAATGGCGGCTTAGATGGGGCCTAATGATATATGGGTAAATGTAAGCCGGTGATGTAAGCCGCCATGACTAGCACGGATATTCAAAATCTGACAAGAGCAAATTCTACTAAGTGTTGGGACAAACAGGTTTCACAAGTTGAAGCTATAAGATTGGATCTGCAGCTGTTCAGAAAAATGAAATAAAATCTAACTTTAAGGTGGCGGTGGCCAAAAAGTGGGGATGTCTAGATGAGATCTATTTGCAATGGGGATATATTATGATATTAAAAACCTAGTGCTAAAGCTGCTACCGCACAAGATTGGTGTCGTTGTTCAGATGAAAACTATGTATCTAAGCAAGAAAAGGAAGAACGGTGATGAACGGTGATGAACGCCGATGAACAAGGAAGACCTAAGATAGATCTATCAAAAGGAAAGGGGAAGGCTTACCGACGTTGATGGACAGTGGAGGGTCACCGCGATGTTCTGGTTCGTTCTAGGTGATGCAGCGGCCGGAGTCGAGGCAGGAGACGAAGGTTGACGACGGCGGAGCTCGGGCGCGCTGGAGTGTTGCGAGAAGGAAGAGGAAGGCGAGAACGCAAAAGGGGAGAATGAAAAGAGGACATGTGACCCTATTTATAAGGCTGAAGGGATAAGTGGCATGCGCGGGAATCAAGGAGACAAGAAAATGGATATGTGATGGCACGGGCGCTAATAACCCACAAGTATAGGGGATCAATTGTAGTCTCTTTCGATAAGTAACCCAACGAGGAGCTAAAGGTAGAACAAATATTCCCTCAAGTTCTATCGACCACCGATACAACTCTATGCACGCTTAACGTTCGCTTTACCTAGAACAAGTATGAAACTATGAGTACTTTGTAGGTGTTGTTGGATAGGTTTGCAAGATAATAAAGAGCGCGTAAATAAAAAGTAGGGGTTGTTTAGATAAAGAAGCAATAAAGTAAATATAGCGAGTGTGGAAAAGTGGTGGTAGGAGTTTTGCGAAATTGTCCCTAAGCAATTGACTACTTTACAAGACCGATAGCAAGTTTTATGTGGGAGAGGCCACTGCTAGCATGTCATCCCTGACTTGGAATTCTATGCACTTATGATTGGAACTATTAGCAAGCATCCGCAACTACTAACGTTCATTAAGGTAAAACCCAACCAGAGTAGTGATCCACGCGCGCACTCATATGATGGACACCAAAGGACAGCAACATAACCACAAGCAAATTAAATCAATCATAGCAATTCATCAACCACCGATAGGATAACAAAAATCTACTCAAACATCATAGGATGGCAACACATCATTGAGTAATAATATGGAGCATAAAGCACCATGTTCAAGTAGAGGGTACAATGGGTTGCTGGAGAGTGGACCGCTGTAGATAGAGGGGGGAAGGTGATGGAGATTTGGTGAAGATGACGGAGGTGTTGGTATAGATCGCCGTCACACGATGATGGCCCCGGCGGCGTTCCGGCGCCACCGGGAGAGAGGGGGAGAGAGCCCCCCTTCTTCTTCTTCTTACTTGACCTTCTCCCTAGATGGGAGAAGGGTTTCCCCTCTGGTCCATGGCCTCCATGGCATGGGAGGGGCGAGAGCCCCTCCGATATTGGATCTGTCTCTCTATCTCTCTCTGTTTCTGTGTTCCCTGATTCTGCCCTTTCACCGTTTCTTAAATTCCCAGAGATCCGTAACTCCGATCGGGCTGAAATTTTAACACAATCTCTATCCGGATATTGGCTTTCTTGCGGCGAAAGAAGGGCACCAAACGCCTTACAGGATGGCCACGAGGGCCCAGGGCGCGCCCCCTGCCTCGTGGCCCCCTCGGGCATCGTCTCGCGTTGATTCTTCTTCCCAAAAATCACATATATTCCAAAAAAATCTCCGTCAGTTTTTATCCCGTTTGGACTCCGTTTGATATGGATTTTCTGCGAAACAAAAAACATGCAACAAACAGGAATTAGCATTGGGCACTGGATCAATATGTTAGTCCCAAAAATAGTATAAAAAGTTGCCAAAAGTATATGAAAATTGTATAATATTGGCATGGAACAATCAAAAATTATAGATACGACGGAGACGTATCAGCATCCCCAAGCTTAATTCCTGCTCGTCCTCGAGTAGGTAAATGATAAAAAACATAATTTTTGATGTGGAATGCTACCTAGCATAATCTTGATCATGTAATATAATTATGGCATGAATATTAAGACACGAGTGATTCAAGGCAATAGTATATCATTTGACATTAAGACAATAATACTTCAAGCATACTAATAAAGCAATCATGTCTTTTCCAAATAACAAGGCCAAAGAAAGTTATCCCTACAAAATCATATGGTCTGGCTATGCTCCATCTTCACCACACAAAATATTCAAATCATGCACAACCCTGATGACAAGCCAAGCAATTGTTTCATACTTTTGATGTTCTCAAACCTTTTCAACTTTCACGCAATACATGAGCGTGATCCATGGATATAGCAGTATAGGTGGAATAGAATATGATGGTGGAGGTTGTGTGGAGAAGACAAAAAGGGAGAAAGTCTCACATCGACGCGGCTAATCAACGGGCTATGGAGATGCCCATCAATTGATTTCAATGTGAGGAGTAGGGATTGCCATGCAACGGATGCACTAAGAGCTATAAGTGTATGAAAGCTCAAACTGGAAACTAAGTGGGTGTGCATCCAACTTGCTTGCTCATGAAGACCTCGGGCATTTGAGGAAGCCCATCATCGGAATATACAAGCCAAGTTCTATAATGAAAATTCCCACTAGTATATGAAAGTGATAACTCAAGAGACTCTCTATATGAAGAACATGGTGCTATTCTGAAGCACAAGTGTGGTAAAAGGATAGTAACATTGTCCCTTCTCTCTTTTCTCTCATTTTTTTATTTTTTTATTTTTTTCTCTTTTTTTGTGGGCTTCTTTGGCCTCTTTTATTATTATTTTTTGTGGGCTTCTTTGGCCTCTTTAATTTTTTTGTAAAGTCCGGAGACTCATCCCAACTTGCGAGGGAATCATAGCTTCCATCATCCTTCCCTCACATGGGACAATGCTCTAATAATGATGATTATCACACTTTTATTTACTTACAACTCAATATTACAACTTGATACTAGAACAAAATATGACTCTATATGAATGCCTCCGGCGGTGTACCGGGATGTGGAATGATCTAGCGTAGCAATGACATCAAAAAATGGACAAGCCATGAAAACATCATGCTAGCTATCTTACGATCATGCAAAGCAATATGACAATGAATGCTCAAGTCATGTATATGATGATGATGATGGAAGTTGCATGGCAATATATCTCGGAATGGCTATGGAAATGTCATAATAGGTAGGTATGGTGGCTGTTTTGAGGAAGATATAAGGAGGGTTATGTGTGATAGAGTGTATCGTATCACGGGGTTTGGATGCACCGGCGAAGTTTGCACCAACTCTCGAGGTGAGAAAGGGCAATGCACGGTACAGAAGAGGCTAGCAATGATGGAAGGGTGAGAGTGTGTATAATACATGGACTCAACATTAGTCATAAAGAACTCACATACTTATTGCAAACATCTATTAGTCATCGAAACAAAGTACTACGCGCATGCTTCTAGGGGGATAGATTGGTAGGAAAAGACCATCGCTCGTCCCCGACCGCCACTCATAAGGAAGACAATCAATAAATAAATCATGCTCCGACTTCATCACATAACGGTTCACCATACGTGCATGCTATGGGAATCACAAACTTCAACACAAGTATTTCTACAATCCACAACTACCCACTAGCATGACTCTAATATCACCATCTTTATATCGCAAAACTATTGCAAGGAATCAAACATATCATATTCAGTGATCTACAAGTTTTATGTAGGAATTTATGACTAACCATGTGAATGACCAGTTCCTGTCATCTCTCTAAATAGATATAAGTGAAGCAAGAGAGTTTAATTCTTTCTACAAAAGATATGCCCACGCTCTAACAAATATAAGTGAAGCAAAAGAGCATTCTACAAATGGCGGTTTTCTATGTGAAGAGAAACAGGCAATCCGAACTTCAAATGATATAAGTGAATCACATGAAGCATTCTATAAAGCCATACTCAAAAGATATAAGTGAAGTGCAAAGAGCATTCTGTAAATCAACCATGGACTATCTCATACCAGCATGGTGCATCAAGGAAAAGTGAAAACTAAATGCAAAAGACGCTCCAAGATTTACGCATATCACATGAACGAAACGAATCCAAAAACATACCGATACTTGTTGAAGAAAGATGGGATGCCTTCCGGGGCATCCCCAAGCTTAGATGCTTGAGTCTCCTTGAATATTTACTTGGGGTGCCTCGGGCATCCCCAAGCTTGATCTATCGCCTCTCTTCCTTCTTCTCACATCGAGACCTCCTCGATCTTCGAACACTTCATCCACACAAAACTCAACAGAAAGCACTCGGTAAGATCCATTAGTATAATAAAGCAAATCACTAATCTAAGTAATGTTGCAAACCAATTCATATTTTTTCATTGTATCTACTATAATATAACTTTTCCATGGCTTAATCCACTGATGTAAATTGATAGTTTCATCAAAACATGCAAACTATGCATAAAAAATAGAACAGTCTGTAATAATCTGAACATTCACCATACCTCTAGTACTCCAAAAATTCTACCAAAATTAGGAAAAATAAACAATTTATATAGAAAGACAGTGCAAAAAGTTTCAGAACCATTTGACGTTCCAGCAAAAAATGTAAAACCACGCGCTACAGCCAAAGTTTCTGTCCTACACCGTACAAACCAACAAGCATATAAAACATCCTAAAGGAAAACCTTGGCACATTATTTTTATTTTTAATCTTTGTAAAAGAACACAACAAAAATAAATGAGTCTCTAAAACTTCCGGGTTGTCTCCCTGGCAGCACTTTCTTTAAAGCCATTAAGCTAGGCATATAGTGCTCAAGTAATGAATCCACCCGGATCCCAAGGTATATCAAAGCCAATTTGAATTAGCAATGATTTGGCATTTAGTAGTTAGCACAAAGCAACATATATCAAGTAATGACGAAGTCTAACTCTCTTCCTATGCATCAGCATGTCATAAAAGAACAATTCATGCACACAAAGTAAAGGCCAATGCATAGTATAAACAGTTTCTTGCAATTTTATCGTGTTGGAAACATGGAGAGGCGGAGATGTAGTTCCTCTCTCATAAAAATTGCAAGTAGGAGCAGCAAGCACATGCATATTATATCTATCAAAATCATCATGTGTAATAGTAAAATGCAACCCATCAATATAATCCTTAATAAGTGCAAACTTCTCTGATATAGTGTAGTTGGGCGAATTCAAAAAGATAATAGGACTATCATGCGTGGGTGCAATAGCAACAATTTCATGTTTAACATAAGGAACTATAGCAAGTTCATCTTCATAAGCATAATTCATATTGGCATCTTGGCCACAAGCATAGCAAACATCATCAAAAAGGGATATTTCAAGAGAATCAATGGGATCATAACAGTCATCATAGCAATCATCCTTCGATAAGCACGAAGGGAAATTATACAATGTATGAGTTGAAGAGTTACTCTCATTAGAAGGTGGGCACGGGTGATCAATCTGCTCTTCCTCCTTTTGTTCTTCGCTCTCCTCCTCATCTTTTTCATCCAATGAGCTCACAATGTCATTAATTTCTTCTTCCATAGACTCATGCAAAATATTAGTCTCTTCTTGGACAGCGGAGACTTTCTCAATAAACGCATCAATATCGGCATTGTATTCATAATTCTCATAGCAATATTTAAGGATAGCTAAATTTTCAGGTCTATAAACTGAATCATCAAAATTTTCACACTCTTTAAACAAAGATTCAATTTCATAAGCACCCATAAAAGCAACAAATTCTTCTATTTGTTCCACATCATAGTAATCATATATACCATTAGCATAAGAAGCCAAGGTTTTATCATCATTAAATTTGCATGAAAAGGGAAGGTGTGGAGCCTTCATCCTAGAGCAACAAGTATAGTCATATCTCAAGCATAGTTCCCGAGCATACCAATGCAACATATGAATTTGATCCCATAATAGTTTCCCTTTTTGAGTCAAGCGATAATCCCTAAAGTATTCACGTTGATCCAACATGTCTCCCATAGCATAATTGAATGGGGTTTTCTCAGGATTATCAAAGTAGTACATAATCTCTTTCACATAACCAGCATCGAGGGTTTTAGGAGGTTCCCCATCTCCATGAGTAGCAGGTACACCTAAATTTTTTGGTATTTCGTGTTTCATATCCATAACTAAAGATAGAGAAAAACTTAGAACAGCAGATAAAAATTACTTAGTGATAAAGCAAACAATCACACACGAGAATATTCACCCCACGCTATGGCTCCCCGGCAACGGCGCCACAAAAAGGTCTTGATAACCCACAAGTATAGGGGATCAATTGTAGTCTCTTTCGATAAGTAAGAGTGTCGAGCCCAACGAGGAGCTAAATGTAGAACGAATATTCCCTCAAGTTCTATCGACCACCGATACAACTCTACGCACGATTAACGTTCGCTTTACCTAGAACAAGTATGAAACTAGGAGTACTTTGTAGGTGTTGTTGGATAGGTTTGCAAGATAATAAAGAGCGCGTAAATAAAAAGTAGGGGCTGTTTAGATAAATAAGCAATAAAGTAAATATAGCGAGTGTGGAAAAGTGGTGGTAGGAGTTGTGAAATTGTCCCTAAGCAATTGACTACTTTACTAGACCGATAGCAAGTTTTATGTGGGAGAGGCCACTGCTAGCATGTCATCCCTGACTTGGAATTCTATGCACTTATGACTGAAAATATCAGCAAGCATCCGCAACTACTAACGTTCATTAAGGTGAAACCCAACCAGAGCATTAAGATATATTGGCCCCCCTTCAATCCCGTATGCATCAATTTCTATGCTAGACTGAAGTTTCTGTCACTCTTGCCCTCCAATACATAGTCCTATCAACATACAACTAACCCTATGGTGTGATCCACGCGCGCACTCATATAATGGGCACCAAAGGACAGCAACATAACCACAAGCAAATTAAATCAATCATAACAATTCATCAACCACCGATAGGACAACGAAAATCTACTCAGACATCATAGGATGGCAACACATCATTGAATAATAATATGAAGCATAAAGCACCTTGTTCAAGTAGAGGGTACAACGGGTTGTGGGAGAGTGGACCGCTGTAGATAGAGGGGGGAAGGTGATGGAGATGTTGGTGAAGATGATGGAGGTGTTGGTGTAGATCGCCGTCACACGATGATGGCCCCAGCGGCGTTCCGGCACCACCGGGAGAGAGGGGGAGAGAGCCCCCCTTCTTCTTCTTATTCTTACTTGACCTTCTCCCTAGATGGGAGAAGGGTTTCCCCTCTGGTCCCTGGCCTCCATGGCATGGGAGGGGCGAGAGCCCCTCCGATATTGGATCTATCTCTCTGTCTCTCTCTGTTTCTGCGTTCCCTGATTCTGCCCTTTCACCGTTTCTTAAATTCCCGGAGATCCATAACTCCGATTGGGCTGAAATTTTAACACGATCTCTATCCGGATATTGGCTTTCTTGTGGCGAAAGAAGGGCACCAACCGCCTTACGAGGTGGCCACGAGGGCCCAGGGCACGCCCCCTACCTCGTGGCCCCCTCAGGCATCGCCTCGCGTTGATTCTTCTTCCCAAAAATCACATATATTCCAAAAAAATCTCCGTCAGTTTTTATCTCGTTTGGACTCCGTTTGATATGGATTTTCTGCGAAACAAAACACATACAACAAACAGGAACTGGCACTGGGCACTAGATCAATATGTTAGTCCCAAAAATAGTATAAAAGGTTGCCAAAATTATATGAAATTTGTATAATATTGGCATGGAACAATCAAAAATTATAGATATGACGGAGACGTATCAGGCGCCTCGATTTTCGGAGGAGGTGACGTCATGGCGGGTTACAATATTTCACAGGAAAACGAAGAAGGATTTTTTTCTAAGTATTGAAGATTGACATGAACAAGTTCAAATCAACCTGGGGCCTAATGTTGGGGATATGACTATTGGATATAACCCGCCCAGGAGGGGCCGGGTTATCCCAATGGTGGTTCATCTCCTTGAAGCCCAAGAGTGTATTGAAGATGGCGATTCATAAGACAGGCTTGTTAAAGGGCCCAAGCCCGAAGGCGGCTTAAGGACCGTAAGTGTAAACTGACATGTATGTATGACTTGTATTGTAAGGCATGTAAGATAAGTCACCAAGCCGGACACGTTTGTATGAGCCGGCCGGGACTCTGTAGGCTGCGGGGTGTCAACCCATGTATATAAGGGGACGACCCGGCAGCGGCTTAGGGCAAGAAACAACAGATCGAAAGCCAGGCAAGGTGGATTCGCTCCCTGGTAATCGAAACCCTAGCAATACCACCTCAAACTGGATTAGGCTTTTACCTTCACCACAAGGGGCCGAACCAGTATAAACTCCTCATGTCCTTTGTCCTGTTGAACCCCTTTAAGCCAAACTCGTCGCAATGGCTCCACAACTAAGTCCTTCCACGAGGACATCTGCCGTGACAATTCCACGACACTATCAAAGCGTATATTCCAACTCCGAGATGCTTGCACCAGTCCACAAATGGATCGCTGGAGCTTACACACTTTGTTAGCACCTTTTGGATCGACAAAACCTTCTGGTTGCATCATATACAACTCTTCTTAAGATACCCATTAAGGAATGTTGTTTTGACATCCATTTACCAAATTTCATAATCATAAAATGCGGCAATTGCTAACATGATTCGGACGGACTTAAGCATCGCTACGGGTGAGAAGGTCTCATCATAGTCAACTCCTTGAACTTGTCGAAAACCTTTCGCAACATGTCGAGGTTTGTAGACAGTAACATTACCGTCAGCGTCAGTCTTCTTCTTGAAGATCCATTTATTCTCTATGGCTTGTCGATCATCGGGCAAGTCAACCAAAGTCCACACTTTATTCTCATACATGGATCCCATCTCAGATTTCATGGCCTCAAGCCATTTTGCGGAATCTGGGCTCATCATCGCTTCCTCATAGTTCGTAGGTTCGTCATAGTCAAGTAACATGACCTCGAGAACAGGATTACCATACCACTCTAGTGTGGATCTTACTCTAGTTGACCTACGAGGTTCGATAGTAACTTGATCAGAAGTTTCATGATCATCATCATTAGCTTCCTCACTAATTGGTGTAGGAATCACTGGAACTGATTTCTGTGATGAACTACTTTCCAATAAGGGAGCAGGTACAATTACCTCATCAAGTTCTACTTTCCTCCCACTCACTTCTTTCGAGAGAAACTCCTTCTCTAGAAAGGATCCATTCTTAGCAACGAATATCTTGCCTTCGGATCTGTGATAGAAGGTGTACCCAATAGTCTCCTTTGGGTATCCTATGAAGACACATTTCTCCGATTTGGGTTCGAGCTTATCAGGTTAAAGCTTTTTCACATAAGCATCGCAGCCCCAAACTTTAAGAAACGACAACTTGGGTTTCTTGCCAAACCACAGTTCATATGATGTCGTCTCAACGGATTTTGATGGTTCCCTATTTAACGTGAATGCAGTCGTCTCCAAAGCATAACCCCAAAACGATAGCGGTAAATCAGTAAGAGACATCATAGATTGCACCATATATCTAATAAAGTGCAGTTATGACGTTCGGACACACCATTACGATGTGGTGTTCTAGGTGGCGTGAGTTGCGAAACTATTCTGCATTGTTTCAAATGAAGACCAAACTCATAACTCAAAAATTCACCTCCACGATCAGATCGTAGAAACTTAATTTTCTTGTTACGATAATTTTCCACTTCACTCTGAAATTCTTTGAACTTTTCAAATGTTTCAGACTTATGTTTCATTAAGCAGACGTACCCATATCTGCTCAAATCATCCGTGAAGGTCAGAAAATAACGATACCCGCCACGAGCATCAACACTTATTGGACCGCATACATCAGTATATATTATTTCCAATAAGTCTGTTGCTCATTCCATTGTTCAGAACAACGGAGTCTTGGTCATATTGCCCATGAGGCATGGTTCGCAAGCATCAAGTGATTCATAATCAAGTGATTCCAAAAGCCCATCAGCATGGAGTTTCTTCATGCGCTTTACACCAATATGACCTAAACGGGAGTGCCACAAATAAGTTGCACTATCATTATTAAACTTATATCTTTTGGCTTCAATACTATGAATATGTGTATCACTACTATCAAGATTTAGTAAAAGTAGACCACTCATCAAGGGTGCATGACCATAAAAGATATTACTCATATAAATAGAACAACCATTATTCTCTGATTTAAATGAATAACCGTCTCGCATCAAACAAGATCCAGATATAATGTTCATGCTTAACGCTGGCACCAAATAACAATTATTCAGGTCTAAAACTAATCTAAAGGTAGATGTAGAGGTAGCGTGCCGACGGCGATCACATCGACTTTGGAACCATTTCCCACGCGCATCGTCACCTCGTCCTTAGCCAATCTTCTCTTAATCCGTAGCCCCTGTTTTGAGTTGTAAATATTAGCTACAGAACCAGTATCAAATACCCAGGCGCTACTGCAAGCATTAGTAAGGTACACATCAATAACATGTATATCAAATATACCTTTCACTTTGCCATCCTTCTTATCCGCCAAATACTTGGGGGCAGTTCTGCTTCCAGTGACCAGTCCCTTTGCAGTAGAAGCACTCAGTCTCAGGCTTAGGTCCAGACTTGGGTTTCTTCACTTGAGCAGCAACTTGCTTCCCGTTCTTCTTGAAGTTCCGCTTCTTCCCTTTGCCCTTCTTCTTGAAACTGGTGGTCTTGTTGACCATCAATACTTGATGCTCCTTCTTGATTTCTACCTCCGCAGCTTTTAGCATCGCGAAGAGCTCGGGAATTATCTTATCCATCCCTTGCATATTATAGTTCATCACGAAGCTTTTGTAGCTTGGTGGCAGTGATTGAAGAACTCTGTCAATGACACTATCAACTGGAAGATTAACTCTCAATCCGTGCATTTGCTTGAAATATTAACTTCAACTCATGAAACTTCTCATATGCTCCATGATGTTCAAAACATCGTTGAAGTCCTGGTTCTAAGCCGTAAAGCATGGCACACTAAACTATTGAGTAGTCATCAGCTTTGCTCTGCCAGGTGTTCATAACATCTGGAGTTGCTCCTGCAGCAGGTTTGGCACCTAGCGGTCCTTCTAGGACATAATTCTTCTGTGCAGCAATGAGGATAATCCTCAAGTTACGGACCCAGTCCGTGTAGTTGCTACCATCATCTTTCAACTTAGCTTTCTCTAGGAACGCATTAAAATTCAACGGAACAACAACACGGGCCATTTATCTACAACAACATAGACATGCAAAATACTATTAGGTACTAAGTTCATGATAAATTAAAGTTCAATTACTCATATTACTTAAGAACTCCCACTTAGATAGACATCCCTCTAATCATCTAAGCGATCACGTGGTCCATATCAACTAAACCATGTCCGATCATCACATGAGATGGAGTAACTTTCAATGGTGAACATCACTATGTTGATCATATCTACTATATGATTCATGCTCGACCTTTCGGACTCAGTGTTCCGAGGCCATATCTGCATATGCTAGGCTCGTCAAGTTTAACCCGAGTATTCTGCTTGTGCAAAACTGACTCCATTGTATGTGAACATAGAGCTTATCACACTCGATCATCACGTGGTGTCTCGGCATGACGAACTGTAGCAACGGTGCATACTCAGGGAGAACACTTATACCTTGAAATTTAGTGAGAGATCATCTTATAATGCTACCGCCGTACTAAGCAAAATAAGATGCATAAAGGATAAACATCGCATGCAATCAATATAAGTGATATGATATGGCCATCATCATCTTGTGCCTTTGATCTCCATCTTCAAAGCACCGTCATGATCACCATCGTCACCGGCTTGACACCTTGATCTTCATCGAAGCATCGTTGTCGTCTCGCCAACTATTGCTTCCATGACTATCGCTACCGCTTAGTGATAAAGTAAAGCAATTACATGGCGATTGCATTTCATACAATAAAGCGACAACCATATGGCTCCTGCCAGTTGCCGATAACTGTGTTACAAAACATGATCATCTCATACAACAATTTATATAATCACGTCTTGACCATATCACATCATAACATGCCCTGCAAAAACAAGTTAGACATCCTCTACTTTGTTGTTGTAAGTTTTACGTGGCTCCTACGGGCTTAGGAAGAACCGTTCTTACCTACGCATAAAAAACTACAACGCGGTATAGTGATTGCTTTTTGATCTTCAAAAAGAACCCTGTTCATTGAATCCAATTAAACTAAAGTTGAAGAAACTGACACCCGCCAGCCACCTATGTGCAAAGCACGTTGGTATAACCAGTCTCATGAACGCGGTCATGTAATGTCGGTCCGGGCCGCTTCATCCAACAATACCACCGAATCCAGAAACAACTAGTGACGGCAAGCAATATGTATATACCCATGCCCACAACTCCATTGTGTTCTACTCGTGCATATAACATCTACGCATAGACCTGGCTCGGTTGCCACTGTTGGGGAACGCAGTATTTCAAAAAAATTCCTACGATCACGCAAGATCTATCTAGGAGATGCATAGAAACTAGAGGGGAGAGGTGTCTACGTACCCTCGTAGACCGAAAGCGTAAGCGTTAAGTAACGCGGTTGATGTAGTCGAACGTCTTCGCGATCCAACCGATCAAGTACCGAACATACGACACCTCCGTGATCTGCACATGTTCAGCTCGGTGACGTCCCTCGAACTCTAGATCCAGCTGAGGCCGAGGGAGAGTTTCGTCAGCACGACGGCATGGTGACGATGATGATGATGTTACCAATACAGGGCTTCGCCTAAGAACTACGACAATATGACTGAGGTGTGTTTCTGTGGAGGGGGGCACCGCACATGGCTAAAACAATTGTCAACTTGTGTGTTCTAGGGTGCCCCCCTGCCCCGTATATAAAGGAGCAAGGGGGAGGCCGGCCGGCCCTCATAGGGCGCGCCCAAGGGGGAAATCCTACTCCAAGTAGGAGTTGGATCCCCCTGTCCTAGTACTACTAGGAGAAGAAGGAAGGAGAGGGGAAAGAGAAGGAAGGAGGGAGCGCCGCCCCTTCCCCTAGTCCAATTTGGACTAGACCCATGGGGGGCGCGCGGCCAGCCCTTGGCTGCCCCTCTCTCTCCCCCCTAGGCCCAATAAGGCCCATTACTTCTCCGGTGGTTCCGATAACCCTTCCGACACTCCGATATATATACGTTGACCCTCGGAACTATTCCGGTGTCCGAATATAGTGATCCAACATATCAATATTTATGTCTTGACCATTTCGAGACTCCTCGTCATGTCCGTGATCACATCCGGGACTCCCAACAACTTTCGGTACATCAAATGACATAAACTCATAATATCGGTCGTCATCGAACGTTAAGCGTGCGGACCCTACGGGTTCAAGAACTATGAAGACATGATCGAGACTCATCTCCGGTCAATAACCAATAGCGGAACCTGGATGATCATATTGGTTCTTACATATTCTAGGAAGATATTTATCGGTCAAACCGCATACAACATACATTGTTCCCTTTGTCATCGGTATGTTACTTGCCCGAGATTCAATCGTCGGTATCATCATACCTAGTTCAATCTCGTTACCGGCAAGTCTCTTTACTCGTTCCATAATGCAACATCCCGCAACTAACTCATTAGCCACATTGCTTGCAAGGCTTATAGTGATGTGCATTACCGAGAGGGCCCATAGATACCTCACCGACAATCGGAGTGACAAGTCCTAATCTCGATCTATGCCAACTCAACAAACACCATCGGAGACACCTGTAGAGCATCTTTATAATCACCCAGTTACGTTGTGACGTTTGATAGCACACTAAGTGTTCCTCCGATATTCGGGAGTTGCATAATCTCATAGTCATAGGAACATGTATAAGTTATGAAGAAAGCAATAACAATAAACTAAACAATCATAGTGCTAAGCTAACGGATGGTTCAAGTCAATCACATCATTCTCTAATGATGTGACCCCGTTCATCAAATGACAACTCATGTCTATTTCTAGGAAACTTAACTATCTTTGATTAACGAGCTAGTCAAAGTAGAGGCATACTAGTGACACTACAAAAAAATACACTTCCGTGATGATACGTGTTTGTCACAGTAGGTCGCTTTTTTTGTCATGCATGTACATCCATGACAAATTTATGACAGAATCAAGATAGTCATACCTGTACTGTCGTAGAAGTGTTCCATGACATTACCAAAATTATCATCACGGAAGTGTCCACTTCCATGACGATAAATCGCGCGTCACAGAAGTGCTTTCGTCAAGGGTGACCGACACGTGGCATCCACCGTAACGGAATGCCGTTAAGCTATCGGGTCGGGTTTTGGATCCGATAACCCGTTAACAGCCCCGACCAATGGGGATTTTCCACGTGTAAAATCATCATTGGCTAGAGGAAACATGTGTCGGCTCATCGTTGGGACAGATGTCATCCACTCATTGGACAGGAGGCGCCTATGATAGGTCGACACGTGGCACGGCCCAACAGTGGCCCATTTTGGTGAAAAAGGCCGGCCCAGTAAAAATTAGCAGGCCGACCCATATAAGGCCTACTTGTGTCAGGTCCATTTAAGCCCACAGCCCACACGAGATGTGCCAATTCGGCCCGTTAAAGATTTGACACCATTGCAACCCATCGTCAGTTCGAGCCTGTTAACAGCCCGCTATATATTTGGGCTCAATATCGGCCCGATGAGATTTCGGCCTGTTAACGGCCCATTTAATGGATGGGCCAATTTTCAGGATGTACATCTTTTGGCCTTTTAGCGACCCATTTAAATGTTGGGCTAATTTCCGGCCCGGTGTGTCTTTCAGCCTGTTGATGGCCCATAAATCTGATGGGCCATTTGTAGTCGGACCTGAGTTTCAGCCTTTTAGCGGCCCATTTAAGTGTTGGGCCAACTTCTGGCCCGGTGTCACTTTCAGCCTGTTGACGACCCATAAATCAGTTGGGCCAATTGTAGTCGGACCTGAGTTTTGGCCTTTTAGCGACCCATTTAAGTGTTGGGCCAATTCCCGGCCCTGTGTGCTTTTCGGCCTATTAACGGACCATAAATGTGTTGGACCATTTGTAGTCGGACCTTAGTTTTGGCCTCTTAACGGCCCATGCCCTTCATGGTCCAATACTAGCCCGGTTTCTCTTTCGGCCTGCTAAAGGCCCACAACACAGTTGGGCCGTTTACAATACGACCTGACTTTCGGCCTCTTAGCGGCCCATGCTCTTCATGGTCCAATACAAGCCCGCTGTCTCTTTCGGCCTGCTAAAGGCCTATAGTATAGTTGGGCCATATGTAGCCCAAACTTAGTAACGGCCCGTGAAATAAATTGGGGCCACCTGTTGCCCGCTTTGATGTCGGCCTGTTAACGACCCGGGAGGTAAGAGGGCCGACCATTAACTTTCGGCCTATTAACGGCCCATTAACTTAATGGGCCCACTAAAGTTCGTTCATGTCTTTAGGCCAAATTAGATAATTTGAGCCCATTACGACGAGCAAAGGTACAGCATACAGGGAATAACGTTGCACATCCAGAATATATTATAGGAAATTACATCCACTGGGCAATCGAAGATTGATGCCAGTGCAAATAAATGAGCAGAACCTAACCATCTACAACGTCACAATCTGCAACCTCAGCACAGATGACGCCCATAAGCATGTGGACAGGTTCTTGCTGGTTTGCCACACTGTCTCTGAAAACACTGATCAGTTGTTGTGTAGCACGACTCTGCACCTCTAATTCATCCACCATTTCCATCATTGCTTCAGCCATTAATTGGTTCACAAACGTACATTTATTCTGTCGCATTCGAGACAGAGGATACTGAACAGATTCAGATGGCGATTTTGGCAGGCTTGTATTATTGATAGTGGAGAGTGTCCTGAGCACTGCATCATAACATAAATTAGGACGGGAACCAAACAGATTAATCATGAGTTATTCCCATATTACCTGGCCTAGATTTACTGGAAAGAAATGATACGTCTCCAACGTATCTATAATTTTTGATTGCTCCATGCTATATTATCTACTGTTTTGGACTATATTGGGCTTTATTTTCCACTTTTATATTATTTTTGGGACTAACCTATTAACCGGAGGCCCAGCCCAGAATTGTTGTTTTTTTGCCTATTTCAGTGTTTCGAAGAAACAGAATATCAAACAAAGTCCAAACAGAAAAATCCTTTTTGGAACGTGATTTTCTTCTCGAATAAGACCCAGGAGACTTGGACCCTACTCCAAGAAGTACCGGAGGCGGTCATGAGGGTAGGGGGCGCGCCCCCCTGCCTCGTGGGCCCCTCGGTGCTCCACCGACGTACTCCTTCCTCCTATATATACCCACGTACCCCGATGAAGTGTGAGTAGTTTACCTCAGACCTTCGGGTCCATAGTTATTAGCTAGATGGCTTCTTCTCTCTTTTTGGATCTCAATACAATGTTCTCCCCCTCTCTTGTGGAGATCTATTCGATGTAATCTTCTTCTTTTGCGGTGTGTTTGTTGAGACCGATGAATTGTGGGTTTATGATCAAGTCTATCTATGAACAATATTTGAATCTTCTCTGAATTCTTTTATGTATGATTGGTTATCTTTGCAAGTCTCTTCGAATTATCCGTTTGGTTTGGCCAACTAGATTGGTAGTTCTTGCCATGGGAGAAGTGCTTAGCTTTGGGTTCGATCTTGCGGTGTTCTTTCCCAGTGATAGAAGGGGCAGCAAGACACGTATTGTATCGTTGCCATCGAGGATAACAAGATGGGGTTTATTTCATATTGCATGATTTTATCTCTCTACATCATGTCATCTTGCTTAAAGTGTTACTCTGTTTTTAACTTAATACTTTAGATGCATGCTGGATAGCGGTCGATGAGTGGAGTAATAGTAGTAGATGCAGAATCGTTTCAATCTACTTGTTACGGACGTGATGCCTATATACATGATCATGCCTAGATATTCTCATAACTATGCTCAATTCTGTCAATTGCTCAACAATAATTTGTTCACCCACCGTAGAAAACTTAGGCTCTTGAGAGAAGCCACTAGTGAAACCTATGGCCCTCGGGTCTATTCTCATCATATCAATCTCCATCACTTTAATCTTGCTTTGTTTTTACTTTGCCTTTTACTTTTCACTTTGCATCTTTATATCAAAAATACCAAAAATATTATCTATCGGATCTCACTTCCGTAAGTGACCGTGAAGGGATTGACAACCCCTAATCGTGTTGGTTGTGTTGAGCTCTTTGTGTTGTGTAGGTACGAGGGACTTGCGCGTGGCCTCCTACTGGATTGATACCTTGGTTCTCAAAAACTGAGGGAAATACTTACGCTACTCTGGTGCATCGTCCTTTCCTCTTCGGGGAAAACCAACGCAAGCTCAAGAGGTAGCAAGAAACAATGGGGTTGCCTTGCTGTTTTCAGAGTTTGTCTTCTTATCTTCAGCAGCCTGCACAAAATTAACACACTGGCATTGCTATCATTGGCCAAATCAGATAATAGGAAAGCAACATTGACACAACGAACGTTTGGGCAACTAGCCTACACCAAATTAACACAATATGGCACAGCTATCATCAGCCAGGTAAGGTAATACGAAAGCAACATTGACACAATGAATGAATGGGCAACCAGAGAAGCACTACAATTCAGTAATGTGCGTGATATGAGATAGCACATTCATGTAGCTCAGTACGCAAAACTACCAGGCAGTTTTCCGTACAAAAATCAACATTGGCGCCTTTAACATTTTGCTACAACTAATTTTAGATCAGATAAAGGTTAGATTCAGGCCGATTAACAAAATACATGCTGATGTAAAAATATAGTGATATACAACAGGTACTTACATCAGCACTGGAGCACAGAGAATTCCCGCAAGATATTTTCCTCGAATACGATCCCAATGGAGGAAGTCTTGTATCGTTTAACCTTATTTTCTAAAAGAGAGACGGGTAAGAAACATGTAGAAAATATGATCAGAATGCTATAAAATTTCATGATGCAAGGATACGCACACGCTTCTTAGAATGGAGTTGACATTCTTTTGCTGGACTGGAGCGGACTAGTTCTTTGGCCACTGGAATCTGCTTATTATCAGTGGGAGTTGGGTTTCTCTGTGCTGGAGCAGTATCTATGAAAAATGGAGTTGGTTTATTATCTCCTGGCGTTTGGATCTTTTGCAAAGACCTGGTTTGTAACCCTTCAGATTCTAACCTAGCCGTCTTCCCCTTGCATGCCTTATATAGAAGAATGGTGCTTCGATTATAAAACATGCTATAGCAGAGATGGAATAGGTACTGAAGAATAGAAAGGCATGACATATTGACATGTATTCCCTCCATCCGGAAATAAATGGATGGGTCTAGGCGTATTTCAGTTCTAGATACATCCAGTTTGATCCATTTCTGCGACATGTAATCCGTGCCAAGGGAGTATGACGTAAGAGCTAGGGATACGACAGGACAACACAGTAAAAAAATACTGAAAACCCACTGCAGAACCAAAGTAATCAAACCCACTGATATTAGATAGTACACTCATGCCGCTCAGGATGCAAAACTACCAGGCAGTTTTCCTTACGAAAATCAACATTGTGGCCTTTAATCATACATTTTGCTACAACTAAATTTAGATCAGATAAAGGTTGGATTCACGCTGATTAACAAAATACATGCTGATGTAAAAATATAGTGATATACAATAGGTACTTATATCTGCATTGGAGTACAGAGAATTCCTGCAAGAATCTTTCCTCACAGACAATACCAGTGCAGAAATTCTTCTATCTGTTAAGCTTATTTTCTAAAAGAGAGATGGGTAAGAAACATGTAGAAAATATGATCAGCATGCTATAAAATTTCATGATGCAAGGATACGCACATGCTTCTTAGAGTTGAGTTGACATATTTTTGCTGGACTGGAGCGGACTAGTTCTTTGGCCATTGGAATCTGCTTATTATCAGTAGGAGTTGGGTTTCTCTGTGCTGAAGCAGTATCTTTAAAAACTGGAGTTGGTTTATTATCTCCTGGCGTTTGGATCTTTTGCAAAGGCCTTGTTTGTAACCCTTCAGATTCTAACATAGTCGTCTTCCCCTTGCATGCCTTGTATAGAAGAATTGTGCTTTAATTATAAAACATGCAGCAGCAGAGAGATGGAATAGGTACTGAAGAATAGAAAGGCATGACATATTGACATGTATTCCCTCCATCCGGAAAAAAAATGGATGGGTCTAGGCGTATTTCAGTTCTAGATACATCCTTTTTTATCCATTTCGGCAACATGTAATCCGGACGGAGGGAGTATGGTGTAAGAGCTAGGGATACGACAGGACAACACAGCAAAAAAAACACTAGTTGAATGTAAAACTGTATGCTAGCGGAATACATACAGAAATAACTAAGGCAACATACACGTGTATGATTGGGAAAATAAGATGGCATTGCAACAGAGCACTAGAACAACACTTCAATGTAAAAAACATGGTATGGTAGACAGATGAAGTACATACTGATGAATAATAATGCATAAGATATTCAGAAGCATGATGTCCAAATTAAGCAGATGGCATTGCGATAGAGTAGAATGACAGTACTTAAATTTGAAAACATGTTATCATGAATGGAATAGGTACTGAAAAACAGGAAGGCATGACATATTTACATGCATGATCAGCATGCTAAGCACATGGCATTGTAACAGAGTAGATACACTCCAGGACATTATATGCATGTTGTACCCATATCACAGGCCAAGTTAGAGCAAGGACCTTGTGGGGTGAAGAGGATTCATCATCTTTCTGCAAGTCTTCTGAAGAACTGCCTTTACATGTTCCATCATATTGGGTATCATTGACATCAAGTTTATTGGCCTTTACATTGCTCCGCGAGGTTCTTGTGGATATATCAGTGTGTGCAATTATATCTGACATGCATGGAAGACAACTAGTTAGATTTATGTAATGAGTGCCTGTAGGAGACGACATAAATAGTAGGACTGGGGTTAACTAGCAGCAACAGGTCTCATAAACTAAGGGGAGAACATAGATGAAAGCTACAGAATATGTATCGTTTGTACTCGAGATTAACTAGATGGCACACAAAAGTATTAAATAACAACATAGGAAATACTAGAAGTGGTATAATACTATAATCACCAGCCTGTGGGATAGCATTGGCTGATGGATGATAACTATGGAACAGTGTTACCTAAAGAACAAGTATCTTAGCTGAACTATGGAACAACGTTAACTCCTGAACAAGACCCATAAGAGATCATCATGAATATACAGTGAAATGTGATGATCTATTTTCCATGCTTAGATGAATAACAAAGCCATAAATGTTGCACACAAGTAAGATGAGGGTACAACCTATCTGGCTGCCATCCATAGGAGTGAGCATCATGTGCTGACTTGTGGATGGCCCTGCAGTTGTTGTGGTTGTGCATGTCGGGCACGCGCATTCGATGCAGGGAACTGTTGAGTGGGGACTATAGCTCCCTTCTGGTGTATGCTTCCCTTGTTGGAGCAGCTACGGTGAGTCGGAAGACGGTGTGTCTAAAGATGCAGATAACGCATAATGTTAAGAACGACATATCTCTTTGATCTGAAGAAATACACTAAGAGATCAACAGCAAGGTACGAGAGTGGTCACACGTCTGTTGACTGAAGACTAAATTGGGGTCACACGATTTTATTTTATTTTGGTACTGTCTGATCTATGCCGGATGGCTGGCCGTCTTGTGCCTCCCGGCTGACACTGTTCGGAATCTTCCCCGAAGAGCCAGCGACCAACAGCAGAGCAGCCTGCCTCCGCCGTCTGTGGCCCCGACCAAAACCCCGCTCCCCGCCCCACCACACTGCCGTGGTTGCACCGCCCCCGGGCCAATCCACAAAGACTCCCCATCATCCAGATCCGGCGGCGACAGTACCTTCAACCCACACAACTCTAAAAGATAGCCATCTAAGCGCTGCTTCCGCGGCGAACTTTGCGGCCCCGCACCCTTACATTAGACACCAGCCAACCGGCAGCCTAGGAGCTCCGCTGCCTCGAGGGTGATGCTTCCCATTGCAAATCGATTGGCCCAGAATAAAAATTCAGACAACTGACGCCTAAATAAAGTGATTTGAGATGAGGGTGCGACCTATCTGGCGGCATGGTGAATTAGGCAGGTCCAGCTGCCGAGTCGGTGAGGCCGGCGCGGTTGTGGTGGCGACCGATGGCAGGGAAAGAGCGATGTTGCAACGGTCGACGGCTACGCCGAAGCAGCGCCAGGACTCTGGACGGATCCAAAGTTGGAGCCGCTCCGGCGCCGTGAACAACGGCGGGGGTGAATCGGCTCTGGTACGGTTCACGCGGCCGTCGTCGAGGCAGCACCAGCGTCATGGAGTAAGAGGCGCATGGCCCAGTGCACGAGGGCAAATGGACAGCGTCTCCGGCATTAGGGAGGAGGGCGGCTATGAAATTGGTGCGGTGGGGGGCGCCATGGAGGTGGGGCTGAGGTTTCGCGGCTCGGGAGAAGGGAGCTTCCCGGGGAGAAGGTGATTTGGCGCCCATGAGGTATGAATGGGGGTGGGCGGGGGAAATTGGGAGGGGAGTGGAACCATGTCTTCCGGACGCATTTGTCTGAAATGTGAGGGGGAGTTACAATTCTACCCTTGCATATAGGCTTCTCGGCTTGGGTCTATGTACTGAGGGTCGGGGATAGTAGAGTAACTTTGCTTCTCTGGGCGGGAGCGATTTCGGGCGAGGAGGGCGTGTTTTGAACTATAGTGGGCGCAAGCGATTTCGGGCGAGGAGAGCGTCTTTTGAAATAGTGGGCGCGAGCTATTTCGGGCGAGGAGAGCATGTTTTGCCGACCATGGTTTATGAATTATTCGACACATGTCACTTCGGCCGAGGAGAAGGCGCGCTTGGATGAAGTTACGAACCTACCCTCGATGTACAACGGGCCAATTGATGCGTGTCCCACATAGGACGGTAATTTTGTGTCTCCCATTTATTTGCTCGGGCGAATTCCACCGAGCAGAGAGGATGTTTAACGGTTCGTTCAAATTTTGGGAGAATGAGCATCCACGTCTACCTTACCAAGTCAATTCGGATCAAATTTTGAAATATTAGCTTGCCACTTCTTTTTTAGATGGAGAGATGATGCTCGGGAGTAATGTGTTTTTACATGCTCGTTGCTAGCGATTTACTATATGACAAATAGTTGACCCACTCAAAAACGCGAATCAAACCCAAAATGAAATATCTCGATTCAATGAAATAGCTCATTCAGTAGGTCAAAATAGTGAACTAAATCCAAAATTGAACACCTCAATCGAGTAGCATGTTGTACAGTACTATAGTACTCCATGAACATGTTGAAAGTCAAATTAATGAACTTGTTTGATATACGCGTATATCCGTTCATGTGTGGATTGCAGACAACATGTTCTCCAATTTAAATATTTGAATGCAAGTTTATATCGAAACATGGTTTATATCAGTCTTTGATGCATAAAACCCGACCTCCCCCTCTCCTGGACTCCTGTTCTCTTTCTCTCTCTCTCTCTCTCGTCGACAATCTTCAATTCTGTCACACGCATCCGACACAAAAACCTTGTTCGTCCCTCTCCCTTTCTCTCCATCTCTCTCTCTCTCTCTCTTTGTGTGTGTGTGGGGGGGGGGGTTCTAGTTCGCATGCATATATACACCATCTATAGGTCTCTCTCGCACACTATGTATGATACTCTAGCTAGTCCAAGCTAGATATCTTGGGTGCACTCATCGTACGCACACAGATTCCTTGGCTCTTTACCTGTAACTCTCTCACGCACCACTATGTCGTCTCGGAGCTCTTCCCCCCTCTCTCAAACTCTCCATCCACCTGGGTCACACATACACATGCATATCTCACTCGCACTCGATAGGCCCATCTAAAACTCTATCTGTCCCCCTCATTCTCTCTCCATCTCACATGCGCACACACACAATCTCATGCCCAGCTAGCCAAGTATGATGGTCTCTCACTCAATTGTAGGCACACGCAGTCCCCCTATATGTATATGACTAGCTAATCTTAGTCTCCATCACAAACATGTGCATGGTCTATCTCGGTTTCTCTCGGGGCATCTTTCTATCGCGCACGCACTCCCTCGATCTCCCACCCATATAGTCCCCTCACGATCTCGACGGGATCTCTCTATGACAAACACACCCTCTCTCCCTCCTCATGCGTCCATGCCATCCATGTGTCCCTATCGACCTTTGTTCCTTGTTGGCCACACCTCTATTGGACATGTGCTACAGGGGTGTCTCTCTCCGTTGCAAACAATCACACACTAGCTATCTTGGTGTATCTCCTCGCCTCGCTTTTCCATCTCGGAGATGCATGCATGATATGTTCGCATAAGAAATGAAAAAACACACACACACTCTCTCTCTAATTTATTGTTTGTTGTCACTTTCTCTTTCACACACATACTCTTTTTGCACACTTACTCATTCTCCTTCACACGCACTTGATCTGTCTCGACTGAGGCACTCTCCTCGGTCCATAGCATATAGATTTATTGAAAATTCAAACATCACAAAGTTTGACCATGTATGTGGAGAAAAAGAATTACATCTAGTACGGCAAACATATGCCATTAGATTCACCATGAGATGTAGTTTTGTATGATGTATCTTCGGTATTGTAGATATAAATAACATTTGCGTAAACCTGATCAAAGTTTCCAAAGTTTGACTTCTAAAAAATTTACATGCACTGCATTATTGAGCAGATGGAATATCTCTTTCCCCCTCTCAGCTATCTGACGCACCACTCAGCCTTATTGGGGCTCCTCAATATCTCTCAAACTTTATTGGTCAGTTTGGTTCGTGACCTGACCCTCATGCCTTGATGGCCGGTACTGCCTAGTGTGGACGTGAGATGTAAAATATTTCTGCCTGGCCAGGCTTATGTGGTGCTGAAGTGTTTGGTTCATGCTTGGGCCAGGCAAAGCATCAACGTCCCATCAATCAATCCATGCATCAATTATTTAATGCTAATATCCATCCATGTTGTTGTTAGCCTCGTGGCCACACGACCAGGCACGACCAGGCGTTCGAAATCGGTCGCCTGGGCCAGGCTACTTGCAGTGTCTGGAGTTCAGCCTGGCTAATTAAAGTGCAAGGGAACCCAGGCCAAGTGGGCTTTCTTTTTCACAGGGTAGCAACCAAACAAGCGTGCATGAAATCCAGCCACAACCCCAGGCCAGGCAAAAGATGCTCAGGACGCAAGCCAAACTGGCCTTATATCTCCCTGGTTCACACATACACATGTCTCGCTCGCGCTATACATATAGACCCATCCAACACTCTCCGCCCTTGTTCTCTCTCCATGTGACACGCACCCCCCTAAGTACCATAATCCCTCAATCCATCATAGGCGCAAGCACCCCCCTCCTAAGTATGATTATCTCTTACTAGCCAACAGGAACACACATATTGTCTCCTTCCATCCATACGTCTATCTTGATATCTCTCGGGGCATCTTCTATCGCGCACACACCTTGTCACTCGATCTCCCACCCATGTAGTCCCATCACGATCTCCAGGGGATCTCTCTATGACAAACATACGCTCTCTCCTCCCCATGTATGCATTTTCTCCGTACGTCTCTCTCGACCTCTCTCCCTTGTTTGTCAGACCCCTCTTGGCCACGTGCTAGCTTAGGGGTCTTGCTCTCTCAGTTCCAAACAACCACACACTATCTCCTCACCTTGCCTCCGTTGTCGAAGATGCATGTGTGATGTGTTTGCATAAGACACACATGCTTTTTCTCTACTTTTATCGTGTGTTGTCCATGTCTCTTTCACACACGCACACACACTTTTTTCACTCTCTCTCTCTCTCTCTTGTTAGGGACTCTGTCACGTCCAAAGCATATGGATGTTTTGAAAAGTCAAACCTCAGAAACGTTTGACCAGGTATATGTGGAGAAAAACATTTACATCTGGAACGATCATTAGATTCATCACAACATGTACTTACTTCATACTATCATTTATCTTTGATATTGTAGATATAAGTAATTTCTTTATAAACTTGGTCAAAGTTTCAAAAGTTTGACTTAAAAAAATGTTGGAAATACATTATCGAACGGAGGGGTAGCTCTTTCTCTCTCTCTCTGCTATCTCTCACGGGCCTCCCCTCTCACTCGAACTCTCTATACCAACGGATTATACGCTCACTGTGTCAGCGTATAGCTTCGTATATTGTTTAGTTGACCGGTCAACCAATCCACATGCTGCCTTGTCAGCTCGTGTTCTGTATCTTCGTGTGCTGGCCCAGGTGGCAGTGGGTGAAAATAAGTAAACTAGAGGCCCATCTGACACGCGGTGAAGTAAACAAAGTTGAAACCACTCGGGGTAGCACCCCGCACGCTAGTAAATTGAGGGCGCATTGAGGAAAAACTTCTTGCGCGCGAAGGACGCACTCGCGCACAATTCACCACTGCGCGGCGGCATGCACAGAAGGACGCACTCGCGCACACCCAGCACACAACACACGCCAGCACACGTGTACACATCTAGCAGTTGGATCGCCTTTCACCATCATCGAATAGTTTTGTCCAAGGAAGAGCGATTTTTCTCCAAGACTATCAATTCTGTACCAGGGAGAAGGAGTTGGCGCTAGCACACTAGTATCCATCCCGAATACCATGCAACGGGTGTTGGAATAGGTCCGGAGAGTGCGACCATGGGAGACACCTGCTTCCTTACCAGTAACATCATCAGTGGGCTGTATACACACAAGAAGAGGTGATCCATCGGAATTAGTTGCCAGGCGCCACAGAGTATATGGGCGCTGCTCGTCCTCATGCTCGTGATCATCACCATCGTCATCTCCCCCTTGGTTATAAAATTTTTCAAGTATAGGTGGTGGGATGTTCACAGGACCTTGGAAACACAAGAAGAAGGTTAATTAGTAAAGGGAAACTTGCTAACCCGCATGCATGTGGATGAAATAATTATAATTACGGTGGAAGACAAATGTACCGAAACTATGAGGATGCCATGCAAAAACAGTGCCACGGGTGGTAGCAGCAAACACAAGGCGCTCGTATTGAATTGCATCACAGTACTCATCCGTGTACAAAAACTAATTTTTGAGCAATATCCATCGAGTGAAACCATCAAGGCAACAAGCTTGTCGAAGATAGCAACAACATCATAGTCGATGTAATTCCAAGAGCGGTTGGGAACTCGACAAATTGCTATCTTCCGTAGAATACAGTCACCATGATCGTATTTGAACGTGCATACATTACCGGTGTGCTCAACCTCTGGGCAGTGTGCTGAGATTTTTGGAAGTGGAACCCGGTGACGAGTGTACACATTCACAAGTTCCCACTCGCAGTTGGACCCAATATAAACAACCCAATCTCCATTTGCACTCACCCAAGCCTTGCCCTCAAGCGATGGCATCTTAACATCATACGTATCATTATCAAGCGGCATCAACTTGCACAGGGTGAGGCCTCCGTCGTGCCGGCGCCAGTCATCATCAGGGTCACGGGGAAGAAGATAGGGGAGATCAAACCGCTCCTTGACTCTTGGGTTCTTTGTAATGATGTTATTAGTTGAGTCGAGAATGGGCTTGAACGAACCTGCCATGCTAGCCGAGGTGATGACGTCGCACCGATCAATGAGTTCCTCCACCACGTCATCTTTCAGATCGGGGCAAGAATAACGGGGTCGTTTCCGGCTCGTTCCCTCCATGGAGAAGACGATCGAACAATGGCAGAAGAAAGGGTGCAGGGCTGAAGGAAAATGGAGGAGGGAGAGGAAGAGCGTGCGACAGCAGTTCCAAATCGAGAGGGAAAGGCGAAGAGTCGGTGGACGGTTGCGAGTTTGCCACGGTTCACGAAGAGGCGCCCCGGCCTACACGTCCGTTCAGAAATACTCCTACTACTCGCCGTCGTCTCACTGCTATGTTGGAACGAGACCACATGTCAACGAAACATGGTGTGTAATTTCTCGTGCAAAATACGATCTGGCCGCGTTGGCCCGAGGTGCCGCATTAGTTATCGACCTTTATTTTTTTAATGGCGTGCCGGTCAGTTTTGAAGCACGACTAACTGGTACTATATGCAGAGAAAATATAAACTACTCTACCACTACTCCACCTCCAGTACTAGTAGTATAAAAAAGATATATAGGCTGGAGCTTGAGCGCTTTCTTGCTAAGGGCTGCCCACTTGCTTCTCACACTACCACCCTCTCTCCAGATCTAAAAAAGACGGCCCCTCTCTCCCTCCTCACACGTGGTCATAGATCCGCCGGGGAAAAAAGGACGTGCAGCGTTGACGCACTCGTCGTCGGCGAGCGAGGTCACGCACTGACAACAAGGTCGTCCTCTTAGACCTAGCGCCCGCGCGGGATGGCCTCCGTCCCCAAGCTCGCTGCCGTAGTGTGTGCGGAGGACGACGACCACGAGTGAAGCCACTTCCCGCCGACCCTCAGGTATGCTACCTCTTCTCGAACCATAACCTTGTTCTATTGCCCCATCTGCCATGTCGTTGCATGTGGATCTTTTTCCACTCCACCATCTTCCCAATTTGCTATCCTCTGCTCTGCTGGCCACGCAGAAGAAAACCATAATTTGCACTATTAAAGGAAACCCTACTTCATGCAGACTAATCCATGTCTGGGTTGAATAAGGAAAGGAAGGGAGACTGTACTGTCCAAGAGAGTAGGCATCGAACCCGCATCTAGGTTGAAAAGGGGAAAATCAGTAGCTAAGGAATGAGTCTCGTGTCTCTTGGTTGAAGAAGGGTAGAAGGGCATGACAATGTAATAGAGAATGACTAGGTCGATCGGTTTGTTGTCCTCGCATAGGAAAAAGGTGGCTAAAGAGAGCAAAAATGGGACGTAATCCACATATGCTGCCTGGATATTTGTTGCTCTGGGCAACTATACCTCCCTCACCACTCCGCGTCCATGGAGGTACATCGTACTGGTGCGCCCACTGTCCAAATGGGCCTCCCATGCTCTTATTGCCACTTTTTTTGCTGTTAGTATAACGCCAGCAGTCAAGTCAAGCAATGCTACTGCTAAAGTGATGCCACATTTAACTAATTCCGCTCTCATTCTAATGCCACCGATAAATTTAAGCAATGCCAGTAGTCTAAGATATTCTAATGCTGTTGCACAGCCAGTATACCAACGATGAAACTTGTTACTACCTTCAGATTTTTGCACTGTTAATGCTTATAGATTACATACCTCACTTCCATGAGATAAGTTAATTTTTTTGTACAGTGTCACCAAAATGCCAAGGCATTGATGTCATTTTATTTTGGTTAAACTGCACAGACAATTATGAAGACAAGAGAAAAGGTCAAGAGTGGGCACCTCCTCCTCCGGCTGTTTTCTTGATTCGTTCGATCAAGTTTTTATGTTTGATCAATTATCAAGATTGGGATAGCAATTTTTAAGGTCCCCCCGAGTTCGAAATGATATTTACCTTGGAGGTACATGGTTTGCAATTTTTTTATACTGTCATTAGTTAATAATGCTAGTTACCTTCAGACTTTTGTATTTGGTTTAATGCTCATGTAGAGCTAGTATACCAATGCTGAAACTTGTTACCTTTACATTTTGTATTGTTAATTCTTATAGAAACCTTCCAGTGCTAGAGTTTATTGAATTCTCTTCAGTAAAACCATTGTACTGTACCCTGTAATAAACTAACTACTCTACTGTTGCACTGGCCACTGGATTATGTATATTTGTAGTATTCGAATGGTGTTGCATTAGCGTATGGACATAAATAAAGTGTGGCAAGCTTTCCTAGATATGTGCTCAAGAAAACTACTACCTGTTTTTCTAAATACTAGACGTTTGGGTACTTTAAATTGAACCGCGTAAACGTCTTATATTAAGGAACAAAGGGTGTAGAGTTCACTCAAATTATCCCGGTAAAGCTAGTCACACCTTTGTTAAAATTAATGTTCATTATGTTATCGGAGGAGGTCTGTATGTTTGTCTCTAATGCCTGTCGACTACATACCTGACATCATGATGTAATGTTAAAGTCATTTCCTTCTGTACAGTGTCACTGAATTGTCAAGGTGGTGATGGCATTTTATTTTAGTAGAACTGCACAAAATCTTCTTAAAAGAAGAGGAAAGGTCAAGAATGGCTTAGTTTTTCAGAAAAAACTATGTATGCCTTCCTGGCATCAGCCGATGTTACTTTATTTATTCCTTCAAACAGGTGGTTAGAAATAGTATTGCTACCTTTTCCCATTATGAAATTGGAATGCTTATGTGAGTCTATGCTCCAACTAGTGCCACTTTTAGAGTAATCACACTTTCAATATCTATGCAAACAGGGATGCTCAATTTTAGTGGAACTGCACAAAAAGTCCAACTGGTTCAACATTAGGAGCATGTTTTTTCCAAACCTTTATATCCAATTGGTGGCACTATGAGCTGTTCATTACGAAGGTACATGGTTTGCTACTATCTTGCTACTCTTTTTGTACTGTCATTAGATAGTAATACTAGTGGTTTGCATGTGAATTTATTGGCAGGGTGGACCTACATTGGAGGTGCAGGACATGATTCAATGATTGGATGCTCAATTTCGGTTGTATTGATTTCACCTCTTCCATCACTGCGAACATGGGTATCCTCGGTCTGATGAAGAATAGGCGCTATATTTCTGCTCTGAACCAGCAAATCAATTCAGTATGAAATTGCCCAGGGCAAAACATAACTGTATCAGATTGTCCAGTGCAGAACATGACAGATGCTAAGCTGAAGAGACATGTTTAAACCAAAAATACAAGGTGTGGTATATGTTTACTAGCTTCTTGATATTTGTGCAGACAGAGATGTCTGCCCGTTGCTATTTGGCAAACAAACAAAGTGTCCGCAATTTTGGTTGAATTGCACAAGAGAATAGTATAGTCACTGCATGCAGTGCCATTTGAAAATAGACACAGAAAGATTAGATAGTCACTTCATGGACTGCAGAAAAGTAGTACTGTACTATTTATTGGCCAACACTAGGTGCTTCATTGCTTTGGTCTGATTATACAATGAGCATCATTTTGCCTAAGTTAAAGTTTGTATTCCGAAAATAGTCTCGCGGTGTGATCGAGAGAAGACCAAATCATATTGCAGTGGATGTTTCTCCATCATGTGTGGTTCATTCTCATGGTTCTAGCTGTTGGTGAAACCACTTACGTTTGCAAGAGGAATTGTAGACTTCACAAACAAATTTGTCTTTCAGTCTGTACTGAATGTTGGCCAAGAGAAGCATCCATGTTAGTAGGAAGAACATATGTTTTTTCTAGATCTCTGCTTTTGGAGCTACACATTTGTATATGATATGTTATTGTATATCTTAATATTTTTGTTGTTGATTTGTTATTGTATATCTTAATATTTTTGTATATAAACTTGGTCAAAGTTTGTAAAGCTTGACTTTGACCAAAGCTAATATGCGAACTAAATAGAAACGGAGGGAGTACCTCCTTTCTGGTTTGCAGGCTTAATTCAAACCTCTCACCAACCAAGGTACTCCCTCCGTCCGGGATTTATTAGTCTCGTGAGCAAAGCAGCAAGACCAAGGCATGACAATAATTAATGGCATGCAGAAGTTTAAGCCTAATTAATTCCAACGATTTAAGTGGCTGCATGCGTGCCCTCGGCTGTGAGTCATTGCATGCTGCTTCGCGTACTGCCTGCTAGCGATTCTGAGTGCCTGCATGCAGCCGGCCGTAATTAAGGCAACTAACTGATGCAAAAAAAGATACGCTTTAAATCCGTGGAATCATTATTGACAAGGAGGGAGATGATTTGAGTGCACTCGTTTGACCGCCATGCCGGCGTGTGACCCAGATGGGACGGGACGGCACAGTCATAATTTCAGTTTCTCTAGTTTTCCACGGCAAGCTGGCGCGCTAAGCCATTATGCATTGAATTCCGATGACCGTCGCACTACCTTCCGTCTATAAGTACTGTTTCCCGGCCTTCTCAGGTGCCACCGTGACCCAACTCGCCATATCCTCATAAGCCCCGACCGGCCCGACGTCGCTCGCCACGTCCGCCATGCCCCCGCCCGTCCGCGGTAGGCGACGCTGGAGGCTGTCACCGCCGGAACTAGTGTTCGGGTTTTCACCGGAAGGCAAACGGAGGGAGGAGGCATTCTATCTGTCTTTAGATGGCAATGCGGAGATCGAGGAGTTGTTGGAGCGCGACCGCATGGCGAAGGAGCAGGAGTTGTTGGAGCGCGACCGCCTAGCGGAGGAGCAGCGTCTCGCCGATTTGCGCCGCCAGCGGGACATGGAGCAGCAGCGCACCGATGCTCTGAGTCACGAGCAGAGCGCCCGCAACTGGTCCGACTACGTGGAGGCCGGCGCCCGGCAAATAGCCCTGGAGGCTGTCGGGCACGCACGCATTCGCGACGCCGATTTTTACTACCAGCTTGTCAAGTGGGTTTCCCACTTGGAAGCCGAAGCTTCGGTGGACCACGCCGGCATGGAAAGGGCCAACGCTCGCGAGCAACGCGCCCTATCGCACCTCTGGCAAGTCCGAGGCAAGGCGGAGGACGCCGGTGCCGGCGTTTAGCATGGACAGCAGATGGCGGTCGGCATCGTCTAGTTAGCTAAGAGTAAGTTAGTGCTTGTACGCTACTAGAGTGTTAGTGGGAGTAGATAGTTAACTTGGCTATGATGGTTGTCAACGTGGAAGTTCAGTACTCTATATGTGGATCAGACCTATTACTTTGGTCTGAATGTTGAACTTTCCGTTTGAACATATGGAATGGGCTGTTATTTTCTTAAATGGGTTGTATTTGTCCTCCACGGTTTAGAGGCTGACTTGTGGGCCTAGCAAGTTGACGCGTACACAATCAGGAGATGATTGTATGTGGAGAGGATGACAGCAGGGACCCACCAAGGTCATGGCAGTACGCAAGCAAGTGCCTCCTTATTTCAAGCCAATAAAAAATGGCTCCTCCTAGTGGATTTCTGACATCTGGGTCCCATGCCATTGTCAACGTAGTCAATAAACGAGAGAATTGCACAACGAGCGGCTGACACCAGGGACCCAGCAGCTCGCCCAGTTAGGGGTTAATTTGATAAATGCCACTCCAAATTTGGTGTATCCGAGAAATGCCACTACAATTTCCAAACTTTGAAAAATGCCATTTAATGCCATTTCTAGTGGCATTTTTCGAAGTTTGGAGTGGCGTTTTTCAAAGTTTGCAAAAATTGCAGTGCCATTTTTCAAAGTTTGGAAATTGTAGTGGCATTTTTATGAATCGCCATAATTGGAGTGGCATTTATCTAATTTGTTTTTGAGACGGAAGCAGGGTGTCAACTGGGCTGTGCGGGACACTCTGGCTTGTCTAGCATCCTTTTCTTTTATGTTTACCACAGACCAGCCCAATAGTTCTTTTTTCTTTCTGAAAATGGCTATCCCAGTTCTTTTGTGATTTGTCAAGTAAGTCGCTTTATCAGGCCTGTTGGGCTGCAAATCTTTCAAGATGAGGAGAGCTTCATTCAGCTGGCCGAGAAAATGGCCTATCAGTAATGAGAAATGGGTTGTACATTTTTAAAACACATCAAACTGGCAATTATTTTCAAATATCTTTTTTTCATTTCGAGATTTTAAATTGCATTGATTTTTATGCATGGACAATTTATTGGACTTTATATTGATATACATTTATTTTTAAAATCAGTCTGAATGTGACTCGAAATTTCGGGATTAAAAACAGTTCAGACCGCACCGGCATATGCAAAATTTCATATAATTTTTTAACCATGGCCACAATATGGGTTGTAATGCTAACATAAAGAATATGAGCTCCAAAAAACCCGTAAAAATTAGCAAATGGGCTGTAAATTATTTGAAATAATGGCAGATGGGATGTATGCTGTTTTCCACAGATTTGAGGCTTTCGACAGATGGCCTATATACTGTTGGATGTTCATCCAACGGCCGCCGTGCTTCTTCAATCTCTGCTCTTCCTGCTCCAGCCACTCAAACAAGCGTCGCAGGGACTGCCTGCTCCTTCCTCCCCGTGGCCGGCTATGCTGCCGCGCAAGCCTCACCGCCCCACCGTACTCCCATCGCTGGCCTAGCCATCCCTCTACTCACCTACACCTGATGTTATTCTCCGGCGATGGCAGACGAACCAGTAAACCCACGTATAGTCGTACTCCCCTCAGCGTGGGAAACAAAAACAACGGCCGAGTCTTCCCTGCCTCCGTGTCGTTCCCTTCCTAGGCCTCGCCGTCGTCCACTGCCCTGGTGCTCTCGGCGTGGCGTGGTCAGCGTGGTCAATGACCGACATGCATCTGAAGTGGACTGTATGTGGAGAGGCTGACAGCTGGGTCCACGGCCACACGCAAGAAAATGCCTCCTTATTACGCGCAAAATAATGATTTCCTCCACCTGACATCTGGGACCCACCGAAACGGCCTCTGTATTTCACGAAAAAAACGTTACCGCCGCTGACAGCTCGGACCCACCAGCTATATCTTCGGACGCAAGGAAGTGCCTCCTTATTACGCACAAAAAAAATGAATACTGCCCTGCTAGCTGGGACCTAGTATAGTGGGCCTACTAAGTTGACGGGACGAAGGGCTTTGTCAACTTAGTCAATATGCACGATTCTAGCTCAACTGACCGTACGATGTCCATCCAACAGCCGTAGTGCTTCTTCAACCTCTGGTCTTCTTGCTCCAGCCACCCAAAGCAGCGCTGGTCGTGCTGCCTGCTCCTGCCTCCCATGGCCGGCTGTGCTGCCGCGGAGGCCTCACCGCCCCCATACTACTGCCACCGCTGGCCAGGCCATCCCTCCACTCCACTCACCCACACCCCCTGTTATTCTGCGGCGGCAGCAGCGCAGCCGAACCAGTGAACCCTCGTACTCCTCTCCGCGTGGGCATCCACTGCCGCGTCTTCCCCGGCTCCGCGTCGTCCCCTTCCTAGGCCTCGTCGTCGTCCACCGCCGTGGTGTTGTCAGCGCGGCGTGGTCAATGTGGTCAACAACCGAATTCCATCGGAAGAATACTGTACGTGGAGAGGCTGACAGCTGGGTCCATGGCAGCCACAAGGAAGTGCCTCCTTATTACGCGGAAAATAATTATTCCTCCACCTGACAGCAGGGACCCACCGGACGCCCACCAGTATATCACGAAAAAAACGTTTGCCCCTGACTGCTGGAACCCACCCGACGGGCCACCGTATTTCGCAAAAAAATGTTCCCCTGCTGTCAGCTCAGACCCACCGGAAGTGCCTCCTTATTACGCACAAAAAATGAATACCCCCTGCTAGCTGGGACCCACCTTGGTGAGAGGCTGACTTGTGGGCCTACTAAGTTGACGGGGACGGAGGGCTTTGTCAACTTAGTCAATATGCACGATTCTAGCTCCAGTGACCGTACGATGTCCATCCAACGGCCGTAGTGCTTCTTCAACCTCTGGTCTTCTTGCTCCAGCCGCCCAAACCAGCGCTGGTCGTGCCTCGTGCTCCTGCCTCCCGTGGCCGGCTGCGATGCGGCGGAGGCCTCACCGCAACCTACTACTCCCACCGCTGGCCAGGCCATCCCTCTACTCACCCACACCCCCTGTTATTCTGCGACGACGGTAGCCTCACACCGCAGCGAACCAGTGAACCCTCGTACTCCTCTACGCGTGGGCATCCACTGCCGCGTCTTCCCCGGCTCCGCGTCGTCCCCTTCCTAAGCCTCGCCGTCGTCCACCGAAACCCTAGCCATCTCCCTCCTCGCGCTGCCGGACACGTCCATCCCGCACCGGACATGTCCGCCAGACGCGTCACTCCGGCAAATCGGGAGCCACCACGTCGCCTCCGCCGCCTCCCTCCTCCAATGGGGCGCCGCCACCTCAGCCCCCGTCCGTCCCGCGCCCACCGCAGCCCGCCAGGCCCGCGTCCGGCCCACGGGCCCAGCGCCGCGCCCGCCGCCCGTCCGCGTGCCTCGCCGCCTGCGCTCGCCGGGCCGCCCCGCTCGCTTCGCCGCCGGCCGCCGCCTTGCCTCGGCTGCGCCGCCGCCTCCCGCCGGCATCGGTTTCCGCTCTGCGCCACCACCTTGTTTTCGTTGCCGCCGCCTTGCAGCAGACGCCGGCCGCCGGCTTCGCCCGCCGCCTCCGGCGATTTCCGCCGCCCCGGCCGAGTTCCATCGCCGCCCCGTCTTCCGTGCACCGTGCCGGCGAACTCCAGCGACCTCGCCGCCGCCCTGTCCCAGATCCGGCCAGGTGGGATGAGATCCACCCGTCCCACGAACCAAACGACCCCTCCCGATCCGGATCTCGCCATCCCGCTTCGTCCGGTCCCGTTGACTTTTCGTGGAGGTATAATTTCACTAAGTTCCCAAAATTCCCAGATTCAAATGCCCTTGTTCATCATGTCGTAACTTTGCATCCGTAGTTCCGTTTTGGGCATATAGAATATAAAAATGTTCGTCTCAGAGAGTACATCATTTCATCTCATTGCATCTTTTTCATTTGAGTTCATCTTGATGCCCGAAATGCTGTTGAAAGAGTGCTATTTGGGTTAATTGTCAGATCTGCTGCTCCAAATAGCTATTTGTCATTTTTGCCATGATTAATGTGTGCATGATATGCTCATGAGCTCTACATGTGTTTTGTTATATGCCATGCCATCTTTCCAGGGGTGCCATCCATGTATTTTTGTGATGTGTGTGGTGACTAGCACAAGCTTGCAAAGTGGTGCATTCGTTCATGCTGATTTCAGGGACTTCCCAATTCCACCAAGTCCTTGATCTGTTTTTATCAATATGCCATATGTTCATGTTGTTTCCTAGTGATCCGTGCCTCTTTTGAGGATGATCAGTAATGATGATTTGTTAATCTTGTAGTGCTCTATCCATCCATGTCTTTGTTTGCAATTATGGAGCACCCTAGCTTGAGTCAATCGAGCTCTATTTTTGCTATTTCATGAATCTGGGCAGATTGTCTACTTGTTAGCGATTTTGCCGAGGATGTTGTTGTTGATCCGTGCATGTTATGTTGTTGTTCTTGCCATGTCTAGCTTGTATAATGTGTATTCTTGATGGGTGTATGCTTAGATTGTCATGCCTTGCTCTGTAGTGAGTGCATCGATCTCGCAAACATGCCTACTTGATATCATATCTGTGATCTGATTATGTTTTTGCCATGTTCACATGCTTGCAATTGTATTTTCGAATCCCTTTTGGCTCAAGGTCACTAGGGGACTTTTGTTAAGCTCTTTGAGTATATCCATGCCATGCCTTGCTTTGCCATGTTAAGTTCCTTTAGCATATAGTTTTCTTGCTCCAAAGTGTGCTACCTGATCTGAAATTCCAGGCTTGTGTTAATTTCACCAAGTCTGAAATCTGTTTATCAGTTGCACTTTTGCCATGCTTGTTTGAACCTGTTAATGGATGAATCGGCCATAGCTCAGTGTTCATCTTTTGTCAAGCATCATGAGTGGATCCCTGCCATGTATTTTGTTTCCATGTTTGGGTGCTGTAGCATATTTATTTTGTTGCTTTAGATGGCTACTTGCTGTTAATCGCAGACCGGTGCCATATTTGTTTTGCTTGCCATTTCCAAACCGTGCATCCGATTCTGGTGATCTTTATATCGATTTCAACCGAAATCACCTCACCTTTCCAGTGGCACTCTTGGATTTCCAAGTTTAGGCCAGGTTCAATCATTCCTTTGCAAGTCATGCATATGCATCGCATCCCGCATCCCGCATATCATACCATGTTCATGGGTTGGTTGTTTACTATGTTGTGTGCTTCTTTCCGGTGTTTGCTTCTTCGGGTTGGTTCCGGTAACGTCGCGTTTTTGAGGACCTGTTCGTCTACGTCTGTTTGTCTTCTTCATGGACTCGTTCTTCTTCCTTGCGGGATCTCAGGCAAGATGACCATACCCTCGAAATCACTTCTATCTTTGCTTGCTAGATGCTCGCTCTTTTGCTATGCCTATGTTGCGATACCTACCACTTGCTTATCATGCCTCCTATATTGTTGAACCAAGCCTCTAACCCACCTTGTCCTAGCAAACCGTTGTTTGGCTATGTTACCGCTTTGCTCAGCCCCTCTTATAGCGTTGTTAGTTGCAGGTGAAGATTGAAGTTTGTTCCTTGTTGGAACATGGAGATGTTGTTCCTTGTTGGAACATGGAGATGTTGTTCCTTGTTGGAACATGTTTACTTGTTGGGATATCACAATATATCTTATTTAATTAATGCATCTATATACTTGGTAAAGGGTGGAAGGTTCGGCCTTATGCCTAGTGTTTTGTTCCACTCTTGCCGCCCTAGTTTCCGTCATATCGGTGTTATGTTCCCGGATTTTGTGTTCCTTACGCGGTTGGGCTATAATGGGAACCCCTTGACAGTTCGCCTTGAATAAAACTCTTCCAGCAATGCCCAACCTTGGTTTTACCATTTGCCACCTACCCTTTTCTTTCCCTTGGGTTCTGCAGACTCAAGGGTCATCATTATTTTAACCCCCCGGGCCAGTGCTCCTTTGAGTGTTGGTCCACCTGTCAGCTGCCGGTGGCCACCAGGGGCAACTCTGGGCTGGCCTACCCGTACCTTGGACAATCTGAGTGTGCCCTGAGAAAGAGATATGTGCAGCTCCTATCGGGATTTGTCGGCACATTCGGGCGGTGTTGCTGGATTTGTTTTAACTTGTCGAAGTGTCTTGTAGAACCGGGATACCGAGTCTGATCGGAATGTCTCAGGAGAAGGTATATCCTTCGTTGACCGTGAGAGCTTGTCATGGGCTAAGTTGGGACACCCCTGCAGGGATTTGAACTTTCGAAAGCCGTGCCCGCGGTTATGGGCAGATGGGAATTTGTTAACGTCCGGTTGTAGAAAACCTGAAGTTTATCTTAATTAAAATACATCAACCGCGTGTGTTACCGTGATGGTCTCTTCTCGGCGGGGTCCGGGAAGTGAACACAGTGTTGGAGTAATGCTTGACGTAGGTTGTTCTAGGATCACTTCTTGATCATACTTTCTCGAACGTGCTTTGCCTTCTCTTCTCGCTCTCATTTGCGTATGTTAGCCACCAGATATGCTAGTCGCTTGCTGTAGCTCCACCTCATACTTTTTCCCTACCTATAAGCTTAAATAGTCTTGATCGCGAGGGTGTGAGATTGCTGAGTCCCCGTGACTCACAAATACTTCCAAAACCAGCTTGCAAGTGCCGTTGAACCATGCAGAGGACGCAACCAAGCTCAGGAGGAGCTCGATGAAGACTTTGTCCGTTGTGTTGTTTCATTCCAGTTGATCAGTAGTGGAGCCCAGTTGGGGTCGATCGGGGATCTGTGTAGCATTTGGGGTAGTCTTCTTTTATTTTGGTTCCTTAGTCGGGCCCTGATTGTATTTGGATGATATAATGCTTTATTCATGTATTTGTGTGAAGTGGTGATTGTAAGCCAACTATGTATCTCTTTCCCTTATGTATTACATGGGTTGTGTGAAGATTACCTCACTTGCGGCATTGCTTTCAATGCGGTTATGCCTCTAAGTCGTGCTTCGACACGTGGGAGATATAGTCGCATCGAGGGCGTTACACAAGGACCAGAGGGGAAACCCTTCTCCCATCTAGGGAGGAGGTCAAGGATGAAGAAGAAGAAGAATAAGAAGAAGAAGAAGGAGGGCCCTCTCCCCATTGCTTCCGGTGGCGCCGGAGCGCTACCGGGGCCATCATCATCACCGCCATCTTCACCAACAACTTCACCGCCATCATCACCAACTCTTCCCCCCTCTATGCAGCGGTGTAACCTCTCTCTTACCGCTGTAATATCTACTTAAACATGGTGCTCAATGCTATATATTATTTCCCAATGATGTATGGCTATCCTATGATGTTTGAGTAGATCTGTTTTGTCCTAATGGCTATTTGATGATCGTGATTGGTTTGAGTTGTATGTTTTATTATTGGTGCTGTCCTATGGTGCTCTCCATGTCGCGCAAGCGTGAGGGATTCCCGCTGTAGGGTTTGCAATATGATTACGATTTGCTTATGGTGGGTGGCATGAGTGACAGAAGCACATACCCGAGTAAGTAGGTTGTTTGCGTATGGGATAAAGGGGACTTGATGCTTTAATGCTATGGTTGGGTTTTACCTTAATGAATCTTTAGTAGTTGCGGATGCTTGCTAGAGTTCCAATCATAAGTGCATATGATCCAAGTAGAGAAAGTATGTTAGCTTATGCCTCTCCCTCAAATAAAATTGCAATAATGATTACCGGTCTAGTTATCGATTGCCTAGGGACAAATAACCTTCTTGTTGACAAAAGCTCTTTACTAAAACTAATTTAGTTGTGTCTTTATCTAAACAACCCCTAGCTTTTATTTACGTGCTCTTTACTTTCTTGCAAGCTTACCCAAAAACTCCTACAAATTACTTCTAGTTTCATACTTGTTTCCGGTAAAGCGAACGTCAAGCGTGCGTAGAGTTGTATCGGTGGTCGATAGAACTTGAGGGAATATTTGTTCTACCTTTAGCTCCTCGTTGGGTTCGACACTCTTACTTATCGAAAGAGGCTACAATTGATCCCCTATACTTGTGGGTTATCAAGACCTTTTTCTGGCGCCGTTGCCGGGGAGCAATAGCGTGGGGTGAATATTCTCGTGTGTGCTTGTTTGCTTTATCACTAAGTAATTTTTATTTGCTGTTCTTAGTTGTTTTCTATCTTTAGTCATGGGTAGGAAACGCAAAATACCAAAAAAATTAGTGGTACCTACTGAACCAATGGTTGAAGAACCACTCAAAATCTATCACATTGTTGAAGCTTATTACTTGGATCATCTTCGATCCCTTTGTGCTCGTGCTGAAACCCCAACTAGCTTAGTTGAGGGCAAATCTTTAGATGAGCATGCTTGTTATGTGCGACACTGAATATCTGAAAAAGGGAAAATTCTATTGGGTCAAATTCCTCGTTTGCAATGCTATGCTTGGAATTTATGTGAAATATATGATTTTACTTGTTTTGAAAACCCTAAGAAACACCTTCCCTACCAATGTGAGTTTAGTGATAATGGAATCGTATCTTCGTATGCTAAAGGTGTTTATAGTTACTATGATGTTCAACAAATTGAAGAATTTGTTGCTTTTAAGGGTGCTTATGAAATTGCTTCTTTGATTGAAAAGTATGATGCTACTTTTCACAAATCTGAAAATTTTGCCATACTTAAATATTGCTATGATAATTATGCTTCTAATCCCTATGTTGAACCATATATTGAGGACTACTCCGCTGTCTAAGAAAAGACTAATATTTTGCAGGAGTCTATGGAAGAAGAAATTGATGAAACTGTGAGCTCATTGGATGAAAAAGATGATGAGGAGAGCGAAGAACAAAAGGAGGAAGAGCGGATTAGCTACCCGTGCCCACCTTCTAATGAGAGTAACCCTCCAACTCATACATTGTTTAATTTCCCTTCATGCTCACCGAAGGATGATTGCTATGATGACTGTTATGATCCCGTTGATTCTCTTGAAATATCCCTTTTTGATGATGCTTGCTATGCTTGTGGCCAAGATGCCAATATGAATTATGCTTATGGAGATGAACTTGCTATAGTTCCTTATGTTAAACATGAAATTATTTATATTGCACCCACGCATGATAGTCCTATTATCTTTTTGAATTCTCCCAATTACACTATATCTGAGAAGTTTGCTTTTATTAAGGATTATATTGATGGGTTGCCTTTTACCGTTGCACATGATGATTTTGATAGACATAATATGCATGTGCTTGCTGCTCCTACTTGCAATTATTATGAGAGAGGAACTATATCTCCACCTCTCTATATTTCCAACACGATAAAATTGCAAGAAATTGTTTATACTATGCATTGGCCTTTACTTTGTGTGCATGAATTGTTCTTTTATGACATGCCGATGCATAGGAAGAGAGTTAGACTTCGTCATTGCTTAATATATGTTGCTTTGTGCTCATTACTAAATTACAAATTATTGTTAATTAAAATTGGCTTTGATATACCTTGGGATCCGGGTGGATTCACTACTTGAGCACTATATGCCTAGCTTAATGGCTTTAAAGAAAGCGATGTCGGGGAGACAACCTGGAAGTTTTACAGAGTCATCTATTTCTATTGAGTGCTTTCATATAGTTTAAAAATAACAAAAATAAAGAGGGGAACCCAAAACTTTTTCAAAAAGAAAAGCGAAAGTGAGAAAGACAAGCATTGTTGAAGTGGGAGAGCTCCTTGAACTTTGTTCATGCTCACGACAACTTTGTGAATCCTGATTACAGAAACTTTTCAACAAAAATAATTATCCCCTTGTACAATTCCATTGTATTATAAAAATAATGTGCCAAGGTTTGCCTTTAGGATGTTTACAATGCTTGTTGGTTTGTGCGGTGCAGGACAGAAACTTTGGCTGTAGTGCGCGATTTTTATTTTTTTACTGGAACGTCCAATGGTTCTGATTCTTTTTGCACTGTCTTTTTGTACAAATTGTTTTTTTCCTAATTTTGGCAGAATTTTTCAAGTATCAGAAGTATGGTGAATGTTCAGATTGCTACAGACTGTTCTATTTTAGACAGATTCTGTTTTTGATGCATAGTTTGCTTGTTTTGATGAAACTATCAATTTATATCAGTGGATTAAGCCATGGAAAAATTATATTACAGTAGACACAATGCAAAAAAAATATGAATTGGTTTGCAACAGTTCCTAGAGTAGTGATTTGCTTTATTATACTAACGGATCTTACCGAGTTTTCTGTTGAAGTTTTGTGTGGATGAAGTGTTCGATGATCGAGAAGGTTTCGATGTGAGAAGAAGGAAGAGAGGCAAGAGCTCAAGCTTGGGGATGCCCGAGGCACCCCAAGTAAATATTCAAGGAGACTCAAGCGTCTAATCTTGGGGATGCTGGGGAGGCATCCCCTCTTTCTTCAACAAGTATCGGTATGTTTTCGGATTCGTTTCATTCATGCGATATGTGCAAGTCTTGGAGCGTCTTTTGCATTTAGGTTTTTATTTTTTTTTATGCACCAAGATGGTATGAGATGGTCCTTGGTTGATTTATAGAATGCTCTTTACACTTCACTTATATCCTTTGAGTATGGCTTTATAGAATGCTTCATGTGCTTCACTTATATCATTTGAAGTTTGGATTGCATGTTTCTCTTCACTTAGACAACCGCCATTTGTAGAATGCTCTTTTGCTTCAATTATATTTGTTAGAGCATGGGCATATCTTTTGTAGAAAGAATTAAACTCTCTTGCTTCACTTATATCTATTTAGAGAGATGACAGGAACTGGTCATTCACATGGTTAGTCATAAAATCCTTCATAAACTTGTAGATCGCTGAATATGATATGTTTGATTCCTTGCAATAGTTTTGCAATATAAAGGCGGTGATATTAGAGTCATGCTAGTCGAGTAATTGTGAAATTGAGAAATACTTGTGTTGAGGTTTGCAAGTCCCGTAGCATGCACGTATGGTGAACCGTTATGTAACGAAGTCGGAGCATGAGGTGTTTATTGATTGTCTTCCTTATGAGTGGTGGTCGGGGACGAGCGATGGTCTTTTCCTACCAATCTATCCCCCTAGGAACATGCGCGTAGTACTTTGTTTTGATTACTAATAGATTTTTGCAATAAGTATGTGTGTTCTTTATGACTAATGTTGAGTTCATGGATTATACGCACTCTCACCCTTCCATCATTGCTAGCCTTTTCGATACCGTGCATTGCCCTTTCTCACCTCGAGAGTTGGTGCAAACTTCGCCAGTGCATCCAAACCCCGTGATACGATACGCTCTGTCACACATAAGCCTCATTATATCTTCCTCAAAACAGCCACCATACCTACCTATCATGGCATTTCCATAGCCATTACGAGATATATTGCCATGCAACTTTCATCATCATCATATACATGACTTGAGCATTCATTGTCATATTGCTTTGCATGATCGTAAGATAGCTAGCATGATGTTTTCATGGCTTGTCCGTTTTTTGATGTCATTGCTACGCTAGATCATTGCACATCCCGATACACCGCCGGAGGCATTCATATAGAGTCATATCTTTGTTCTAGATATCGAGTTTGTAATATTGAGTTGTAAGTAAATAAAAGTGTGATGATCATCATTATTAGAACATTGTCCCATGTGAGGTTATCAAAATAAAAGTGGCCAAAGAAGCCCCCCAAAAAAGAGAGAGAGGCCAAAGAAGCCTACAAAAAAGGGGGAAAACAAAAACAAAAACAAAAAAATGAGAGAAAAAGAGAGAAGGGGCAATGTTACTATCCTTTTACCACACTTGTGCTTCAAAGTAGCACCATGTTCTTCATATAGAGAGTCTCTTGAGTTATCACTTTCATATACTAGTGGGAATTTTAATGATAGAACTTGGCTTGTATATTCCAACGATGGGCTTCCTCAAATGCCCTAGGTCTTCATGAGCAAGCAAGTTGGATGCACACCCACTTAGTTTCAGTTTGAGCTTTCATATACTTATAGCTCTAGTGCATCCGTTGCATGGCAATCCCTACTCCTCACATTGATATCTATTAATGGGCATCTCCATAGCCCGTTGATATGCCTAGTTGATGTGAGACTTTCTTCCTTTTTTTGTCTTCTCCACATAACCCCCATCATCATATTCTATTCCACCTATAGTGTTATGTCCATGGCTCACGCTCATGTATTGTGTGAAAGTTGAAAAGGTTTGAGAACATCAAAAGTATAAAACAATTGCTTGGCTTGTCATCGGGGTTGTGCATGATGTGAATATTTTGTGTGGTGAAGATGGAGCATAGCCAGACTATATGATTTTGTAGGGATGAGCTTTCTTTGTCTATGTTATTTCAATAAGACATAATTGCTTGGTTGGTATGCTTGAAGTATTATTATTTTTATGTCAAAGGATAGACTATTTCTTTGAATCACTCGTGTCTTAATATTCATGCCATGATTAGACATATGATCAAGATTATGCTAGGTAGCATTCCACATCAAAAATTATCTTTTTTATCATTTACCTACTCGAGGACGAGCAGGAATTAAGCTTGGGGATGCTGATACGTCTCCGTCGTATCTATAATTTTTTATTGTTCCATGCCAATATTATTCAACTTCCATATACTTTTTGGCAACTTTTTATATTATTTTTGGGACTAACATATTGATCCAGTGCCCAGTGCCAGTTCCTGTCTGTTGCATGTTTTTGGTTTCGCAGAATATCCATATCAAACGGAGTCCAAACGGGATAAAAACGGACGGAGCTTATTTTTGGAAAATATGGAAAATTCGAAAGGAAAATCAACGCGAACCAGTGTCCGAGGTGGTCACGAGGCAGGGGGGCGCGCCCCCTACCCTCGTGAGCCCACCATAAGGCGGTTGACGCTCTTCTTTTGCCGCAAGAAAGCTAATATTCGGAAAAAAATCACGGTGAAGGTTTCAGCCCAATCGGAGTTACGGATCTTCATATATATACGAAACGGTGAAACAGAGCCAGGAGAGAACGCAGAACCAGAGAGAGACAGAGAGACAGATCCAATCTCGGAGGGGCTCTCGCCCCTCCCACGCCATGGGAGCTAAGGACCAGAGGGGAAACCCTTCTCCCATCTAGGGAGGAGGTCAAGGAAGAAGAAGAAATGGGGCCCTCTCCCCATTGCTTCCGGTGGCGCCGGAGCGCTGCCGGGGCCATCATCATCACCGCCATCTTCACCAACAACTTCACCGCCATCATCACCAACTCTTCCCCCCTCTATGCAGCGGTGTAACCTCTCTCTTACCCGTTGTAATATCTACTTAAACATGGTGCTCAACGCTATATATTATTTTCCAATGATGTATGGCTATCCTATGATGTTTGAGTAGATCTGTTTTGTCCTAATGGCTATTTGATGATCGTGATTGGTTTGAGTTGTATGTTTTATTATTGGTGTTGTCCTATGGTGCTCTCCGTGTCGCGCAAGCGTGAGGGATTCCCGCTGTAGGGTCTGCAATATGCTTATGATTTGCTTATGGTGGGTGGCATGAGTGACAGAAGCACAGACCCGAGTAAGTAGGTTGTTTGCGTATGGGATAAAGAGGACTTGATACTTTAATGCTATGGTTGGGTTTTACCTTAATGAATCTTTAGTAGTTGCGGATGCTTGCTAGAGTTCCAATCATAAGTGCATATGATCCAAGTAGAGAAAGTATGTTAGCTTATGTCTCTCCCTCAAATAAAATTGCAATAATGATTACCGATCTAGTTATCGATTGCCTAGGAACAAATAACCTTCTTGTTGACAAAAGCTCTTTACTAAAACTAATTTAGTTGTGTATTTATCTAAACAGCCCCTAGATTTTATTTACGTGCTCTTTACTTTCTTGCAAGCTTACCCAAAAACACCTACAAAGTGCTTCTAGTTTCATACTTGTTTCCGGTAAAGCGAACGCCAAGCGTGCGTAGAGTTGTATCGGTGGTCGATAGAACTTGAGGGAATATTTGTTCTACATTTAGCTCCTCGTTGGGTTCGACACTCTTATTTATCGAAAGAGGCTACAATTGATCCCCTATACTTGTGGGTTATCAGTATGGCATACCGCAAACTGGAGGAAACGGACTTGTGTTGGAGCGCTACGGTCGAAACGGGGGTCCTGTTCATCGGCAGGGGTGTGGCGTACCGCAAAATGGGACTCCACGGGATACTGTTCATCTCCACCGTCGACCCCCTCCAGCCTCCACGAGCTACTGTTCATCCACCGTCGACCTCCTCCAGCCTCCACCTGCGACTGTTCATCCACGGGCTCCTATTCATCCAGCCTCCACCGCGCGTTACTCCACCGGCTACTGTTCAACCACCCCTCTCCACGGGCTCCTATTCAACCACCCCTCCATGGGCTACTGTTCATCCTGCCCTCCACCGTCTACTGTTCATCCTGCCCTCCACGGGGTGGTCCTATTCATCCAGCCCTCCACGGGGTCCTGTTCATCCAGCCCCAACTGACTCGATCGATCGGGGTCCTGTTCATCCAGAGGCAACACCACGGGGTCCTGTTCATCCACCCCCATCGGGAACTGTTCATCCAACCCCCCCCCCCCCGCAACGCTCACTGTTCATCCAGAGGCAACATCGATCGGCTTTAGTTAGCAGCAGTAGCGAAGGAATCGCTCGATCAGGTTCAGTTAACAGCCATCGATCGATCGCTTGGGTTCAGTAACGCGTAGCCTGCAGTGCAATCGCTCGGGTTCAGTTAGAGCCCAACGCCTCGCTCGGGTTCAGTTAGAGCCAACGCCTCACACACACGCGCGTACGTGTATGAGAGAAACGCGCATCGCTCGGCCCCCGACCTCTCACCGTAACCGGGAACTCCCCGAAATTTTCCTCCCCCTCGCTTCTACCACGGTTTTTTCCGTCATGGACGGCCCAAAGAATGTCATGCAGCTGCGTCTCTGGCCCGCCTAGGACGAAAAGCCCATTTTCTGTCATGATTTTTTGTCATAGAAGTAGGAGCCCACCACATCTATGATGATACCGGGTTTTGTCACAATTATCGTCATAGAAGTGTCATATGTATGACAGAAATTTTTTTCGTTTGGCCCAAAATGTCACGGATGTGTCTTTTTTTTGTAGTGACACTCTGTTTGTCTATGTATTCACACATGTACTAAGTTTCCGGTTAATACAATTCTATCTTGAATAATAAACATTTATCATGATACAAGGAAATATAAATAACAACTTTATTATTGCCTCTAGGGCATATTTCCTTCAGGCAACGCTGATGCGTGCCTTCGTCCATGACGTATCCCCAGGCCTGGCAAGCCTGGTGCGGTGCTTCGTCAACTTCTTATTCGTGCGTCTACGCATGCCCGATGCTGGCAACACCGATGTGTGCCTTCGTCCACGGCGTGTCCTCGGGCTTGGCACACCCGACGCGATGCCTCGTCAACACCGTGTTCTCTCCGGCACACCCCTACTTCGACATCACTGCACCCATGCTAACTTGGCTCCTCCTTGCGCCTGCGGCTCCACGACGACTACCTCGACACCGGCCATCCCGACTCGACATTGACCACGGCATTCTTCGCACGGACACCTCGACCACAGCTCCACCACCCACGCTCTCGGCTACCTCGACAAACGGCATAAAGGGATACTGCCTTGCTTGAGCAACCTTGTCGGCTTCCACTCCAGCCACGACTTCCATGATGCAACGAGCGTTACGACTACCGGGGGGGGGGTCCGTCAGCTTGCCTTCGGATTCTTCTCCAGTCTCACCGTCTGTGTCGCTACTGTTGTGACTGCGGGGGATGTTGAGCATAATGTATATTAGGAAGTATAGGATAGACTAGGATTTGTCATGCCTTGTCTTGTACTCCAAGTTGGTCATCGTACTCCTATATATATGCCCACGAGGCTCAAGCAATACAACAAACTATTCCACCAATCCTCTCTCTCCCTTCTAACACAACCTATCTCAAACGTGAAGGAGGAGATTTTGAGTTCTTTTTTATATTATTTTGCTATGTAAAAATTAATGAAAAATAAACAAGAAATCAATTTTGTTTTATTTGATTACTCTCATTGGATGACCTCTATCGGTCCAGCTGTCCATCGACAAGCCCGAACATTTCCACGAATATTTGGAGCCGTCCATCTGATGGTCCGGGTTAGAGTTGACCTAAGGCCAACTCCAAAACGGTGACCCATTCATTCGCCCGCATCCGTTTGGGTCTAAGAGGATAGAAAACGTAGCTCAACATGCCGACGCACGCGGACATATGTCTGTTTGGACCCATTTCCGGCCAAATTTTTGGCCGGGTTTACATTTGTGTGGGCCCGCAACGGACGTCCGCAACGTCCTTCCATTGTCCCTCTGGCCCGCCCGTCTGTGGCACACATGACATTCCCCCCAAACCAGCAACAAGCCCTCTTCGCCATCGCGTCGCCATCCCGCTGCCGTCCATTTTCGGCCTCTGCGCCACCATCCCACCACCCACCATCACATCCATCGACAGCCCCATGTTTTGCCGCATCCATCATCGCCCACTTTTTCGTCATTGTGGCCACTGCATCCACACTCTACCTACTTGTCGGACATCACCGACTGCTCACGACTACACCCCAAGGTCACCGCCGGAGAACGCGAGGGTTTGACAAACCTATTCCCTCCATTTTTGTGGATGTGCCAAAGAGGGCTCCATTCACTGGCCATGCCCTGCTGCCCCACCCCCGTCGTCGCCCGCAAGGTGTTCGGCGGTTTGCCTAAATCAGACGAGGTACGGTTTCATCATGGTGTACAGCTCGGATGAGTTTTTTTAGAACAACATGTGTTCATCATCCGAAGAATCGTCCGACAATGATGATGATGCCGCGATAGCTACTTTGGTCATCAATGAGCACATTACTAGGCAGCGGTCAAGGTGCCTACTCTACAACAATTATTTCAAGTACAATGCCCCACTATTTCCTCCCAACCTTTTTCGGCGATGCTTCCGGATAGCGAGACATGCATTCAACCGTATTCGGGAGAGAGTGGTGACGTATGATGGCTAATTCAAATGCAAGTATGATACCCTTGGAAAGGCTGGCTTTTTCTCTTATCAGAAATGTATTGTAGCTGTTTGTATGCTTGCACACGAAATTCCTGGTGATCTTGTAGATGAGTATGTCCGCATGAGTGAGTCCGCATCCCTTGCGTCATTGTACAAATTTTGCAAAGTTGTGGTTGCAGTGTTTGACCCGGAGTACTTGAGAGAACAAAATACTGCGGATACAACCTGGTTGTTAGTGATCAATGAATCGAGAGGCTTTTGGGGGATACTTGGAAGCATAGATTGTATACATCGAAAGTGAAAGAACTATCCACTTAATTGGCAGGGGCAATACAAAGGGACGTGTTAAAATTGAATTGGGTGACTTATTTGCTTGGCATTCATCACCGAACGGAGAAGGGAAATGTATATATATCCATCTTTGGAAGCATGTGAGGCACCAAACACTGCAACAACCGATAGAAATTTTTCATGGAGCGTATCGAGGCGTTATCGGATCATGCACCCATAATTCTGGATTCTAACTCTACGAAGCCAAACGTTCGTCACCCTTTCAAATTTGAATTGGGATGGCTGCATCGGGATGGATTTGTAGACATAATCAAGAATGTTTGGGAGAAGCCCGCTGTTAGTCATACGCCTATTCAGAGATAGAACTTTAAAATAAGGGCCATGAGGAAACACCTCACTGGATGGGCGAAACACATCAACGGGATATATAAAAAAGAAAAACAAAGACTCTCTACCATTATTGACGACCTCGACAAAATTGCAGAGACGCACACCTTATCTCAACAAGAGATTGAGCTGAAAAGTCAATCTAACGAGAAGGTTGCACGTCTTTTGCGAGAAGAGGAGATCAAATACTACCAGAGATCCAAAGCTGACTTCATCTTGATGGGTGATAGTAATACAAAATACTTCCAATTGATCGCCAATGGGCGGCATAGGAAAAAATGTATTTACATTCTCCAACAAGATGAGGGGCGGATTGAAGGACATGAGGAGTTCAAGAAGTATATCACCAAATACTACAAATCTCTGTTTGGAGCGTCAGTTGAAGGGAACTTCATCCTTGATGAGACCCGAACGGATGATATTCCACAAGTCACGGCAGAAGAAAATGATATCCTAACGGCACCATTCTCAGAAGAGGAGGTGAGAGCGGCGGTGTTCCAAATGGAACATAACAAAGCTCCAGGGCCAGATGGTTTCCCCGCAGAATTCTATCAGAATTTTTGGGATATCATCAAGACCGACCTTTTGGATTTGTTCAATTGTCTTCATGCCGACCGACTAGACCTATTTAGACTTAATTTTGGCGAGATTGTCTTGTTGCCCAAGATTAAGGAGGCCGAACGGATCCAATAGTTCAAACCCATATGCCTCCTTAATGTTAGCTTCAAGATTTTCACCAAAGTGGCCACAAATAGGTTAGACTCGGTAGCTGATCATGTTGTTCGGCCATCTCAAACGACGTTCATGCAAGGAAGGAATATACTCGATGGCGTAGTAATTTTGCATGAGACCGTTCACGAGATGCACCGGAAAAATATGAGTGGAGTAGTATTCAAAATTGACTTTGAAAAAGCCTATGACAAGGTCAAATGGTCTTTCCTCCAACAAGCCCTAAGAATAAAAGGTTTCTCCGATAAATGGCGTCAGTGGATCCAAAATTTTGTAACTGGAGGTAGTGTGGCCATCAAAGTCAATGATGATGTAGGCCCTTACTTTCAGACAAAAAAAGGACTACGGCAGGGTGACTCCATGTCTCCAATGTTATTTAACATTGTTGCTGACATGTTGGCTATTCTGATTGAGCGTGCTAAGCAGGACGGCCAGATAGAAGGAGTAGTGCCACATCTTGTGGATGGTGGCCTCTCTATTCTGCAATACGCCGATGACACAATTCTTTTTACGGAACATGACCTAGACAAGGCTCGAAACCTAAAACTCTTGCTCTCAACGTTTGAGCAAATGTCGGGTCTCAAAATTAACTTCCATAAAAGTGAACTTTTCTGCTTTGGAGAAGCCGTTGAGGCGGCTGCCGATTATGCTGACCTCTTTGGTTGTGCACATGGCCAATTCCCGATTAAATATTTGGGAATACCGATCCACTATCGGCGTCTCACCATTGCAGAGTGGAAGCATGTAGAGGAGCGTCTAGAGAAATGATTGAGCAGTTGGAAAGGCAAGCTGCTCTCAATTGGAGGACGGTTGGTTTTGATTAACTCTGTTCTCACAAATATGGTTCTCTATATACTTTCTTTCTTCCCACTCCCAAAAGGGGTCCTGCAAAGATTGGATTATTTTAGATCCAGATTTTTTTTGGCAAGGAGATGGAGAAAAGAAAAAATATCGGTTGGCCAAATGGAGCATGGTTTGTAGGCCAAAAGACCAAGGCGGCCTTGGAATTCATGACCTACAGGTCAAGAATGAGGCATTGCTCAGTAAATGGTTGTTCAAACTTCTTACTGAGGATGGTGTTTGGCAAACCATGTTGCGCAACAAGTATCTAGGCCAAAAGGCGGTGTCCCAGGCATATTGGAAACCTGGTGACTCGCACTTCTGGGCTGGCCTAATGGCGGCAAAGAAACATCTCTTTCGCTTTGGGTCTTTCGCGATAAAAGACGGGTCGGAGATTCGAGTCTGGGAAGACATCTGGCTAGGCAATGCCAGTCTCAGAGCACAATATCCATCCTTATATAACATTGCTCGCAATAAGAACAACACTATTGCGCATGTGCTCAGTTCATCCCCGCCGAACATTTCGTTTAGGCGGGATTTGATTGGCCTCAGACTTCTGTCATGGCATAATCTTTTGTCTGGGTTGGATTCGATTAACTTGACACAAGGTCGGGATGTGTTTCACTGGAACCTTACTACATCAGGGTCTTTACAGTAGACTCTATGTACCGTGCGCTCACACATTCTGAGGTACCAATGAGTAATAACAAGAAAATTTGGAAGTCCAAGATTCCACTAAAAGTGAAAATTTTCATGTGGTATCTTCGTAAGGGAGTTGTGTTGACCAAAGACAACCTCGCATGACGCAACTGGCCAGGGAGTAAGAAGTGTTGTTTTTGTACTCATGACGAGACAATCAAACACCTCTTTTTCCAATGCAAGTTTGCATGTTCTACGTGGTCAATCATCCAAATAGCGTCAAATTTATATCCGCCCACAAGTGTTGTCAATATATTTGGTCACTGGTTGGACGGTATTCCAAATAGGTTTAAAGCGCTTATAAGGGTGGGAGCGTACGCCTTAATTTGGTCGCTCTGGCTATGTAGAAACGATTTGGTTTTTAATGGAAAAAATGCTTCTCCTCTGCAGGTTATTTTCCGTTGTACGCACTCGCTTCATACGTGGTCTATGCTACAACGATCGGAGCACCAATCGTTGTTCAAGACGATGTGTACGCGGTTGGAGTAGGTGGCTACGGAGGTTTTTTCCCAACATGTGTGGCAGCATAACCTCCGGATCGATCCACCACCACCTTCGACATAGGCATAGTGTCGGTCTATAGGACTTTACTGTTGTCGATATGTCGGTTTATATTTCTTGTTTTTTGTCAGATTTTTGGATTTGACTGTGTGCATCTTAGTTATGCAGAGGCCGGGTGTTACTCATAATGTTTTGTATCCCCTTGATGCTACATTCTGAGATAATAAAATCGCCCTTTATCGAAAAAAGAAATTTTTCATGGATGCGTGATTGTATACACTGACAGTGGAAAAACTATTCATTTACTTGGCATTGGATTTGGTTGAGCATTATGTGGACTCACATAGGCATCAACCAATAATGTATCTGCTCATTTTTTTAAATGTATTTGGTACAGTTTAAAATTCATTTAGTTGTGATCTATGAGATTTGTATTTATCATGACGTAAAATTTTGTGACTTATTGTTTAATCACGTGCAATGTTTTATTTAAATTTATTTGTTTGATCGATGTGCATAGAATGTCTAAATTCAAAAAATTGGCAGGAAAAGATAAGACGGACCAAATGAATTAAGCGGTTGAACGCACTACCCACAAAAATACGTGGGCGAAGGCGGACGCCTCTGCAACATCGGTTCCAAACACACAAATAAACCAACTAAATGTGCATCCGTTTGCGTCGGAGTTGGCCTAACCTTCCCAGAAGCACAAAAAAAGTTGACGATAAAGTTTTGGTAAGTGTATATATCCGTCCATGGAATCATGCGAGGCACGGAATCTAAGGTTCAAGGCAGAAGCCAAAGAAATTTGGCACCGATACTCATCGTGTTAGGTCAACTTCATCGCGTGGCTCCATCTTATTCGGTCCCGTTTGTTTGGAATAAAACGGACAAACGAAGTGATCCAATGCGTGACAGTTTGGACTCATTTGGTCCGTTTTGTGTCCGAGCCGACTCATTTCAAGCGCATCTTTGCGTCGGATTTGGGTCGTCGTGGACACCGCACAGACGCGCCGCTCGTCCGCGTCTGGCCGCGTGGCGGAGCGGCCACCTACCTCCCGCCCGCCAACATCAATGCGCACGGGTGACCGACCCCACCTGTCATCGGCTTAATAGAAGGTTGCCGTCCTTTTTAAATGGGAAACCCATGGACTGGTCGTCGTCCACACTGCCCCACTTCATCCCGTGACCTCCTCGAAACCCGACTGCGCTAAACCTAGCCCTCTCTTGTCGAGCTCGCCGGCCGGCCACCTCGAAGCCATGGGCTTCTGGAACCATAAAGGGAAGCACGATCGCGAGGCCGGCTCCTCGTCGGGGCGCCGCGCCGGCTCCGTGAAGAAGGAGGCCGCATCACCACCACGCCGGGCCCCCGCGCCGCCTGCTTTCTCTATCGCCCCCACGTCCGCCGGCGAGTGCGACCGACACTACATTCGCGTGTCGGTGTGTCGCCGTTATTAGAAGACGAGGACGCCGCTCCCATGAAGCGACGTCCACCTCCCCAACGGATGGCACCTCAGTGCCGACCGTGTGCCGATCCCGGCGACCGGCCGTGCACGTCGTCAAGAGATCAAGCGCCGCCGCCGCCTCCTCCCCGACGACCTGTACTACGACGATAGGTACGCCCCGGACTCCTCCCTCTGGGATACCTGGCTCGGGGACGAGCACGACGTGCGGCGTGCCTCTTTCTTTGCCGGCACGGTGTCTGGGCCGCGGCGGCCACGTCGTGAGCGCGCAACGCCTGCTCCCCAGGAGCGCGGGCGTAGACTGGTGTGCGGCTTCACGCCCACGCCCTCGCCGTCGCCTTCGCCATCTCCACCACCACCTCCTCGCATGACAGCGGAGGAGGAGGGCCGTCTCATGGCGCGTGTCATGGAGGACTCCATGTACACACACGATGAGCGGCAATGGAGGGCCTGGAGGAGATGATGGCCCGCTCCGCCGCCGGCGAGGTAGCCATCCCCGAGAAGGAGGCGATGGAGGAGGAGTCGGTGGCCGCGTTCCACCCGGGTCTGCTGGGCCAAGGGTGAGGCTGGTCCTGCACTGCACCGGAGATTGCCGCCGCCGTGGGCGTGAACTGGTGCGTCACTCCGCCGCGGTCACCGGAGCGGGAGGCGTCGCCACGGGAGGAGGTCGTGCAGGCACCTCCTGCCGTCCAGCCCGCCCCCGTCTACCACGCACCGCCGGCCCACCTCTGGACGCCGCCGGCCTACGTGGACCTCGTCAGCGACGACGACGACGCCGGCGGGCATCGATGGGCACGGGCAGGAGCGTGCTGGCGGCGACCATTTATTATTTTTTATGTTTAATTATATCAAGTTGGACGTGAAACTGGGCCGTTTTGTGGTCGTGGTGAGCCTAACTAAATTTTACGTTTATTAAAATGCGCTTATTTATTTTTTTAGTTATTTTATTTACGTTTTTCTATTTTTTTAAATCATGTCTAACGCGGACGTGATTTGGGGTGCGGCCGCGCGGTGGGCGTACGCATGTCCCAACGGACAAGACCGGACATGGTCAAACCCATCGGTGCCCAAAACGGACAAAATTCGGTCAAACCGGACGTTCGTTTGAGGTCACGCGGTGGAGTTGGCCTTAGACTGGTCGTAATGATAGTATCATAGCTAGTATCGTGCATACCAACTAGACTATTTTATTGAAGTGGCATAAAACTAAATGAAAAAAGAGGGTATTGAGTATCATATCATAATACTGTATCATATTAAATGCTATGCTACTATGTGTCATATATGGCAATACATAAGGTTAGCTATCATACCAGTATATGATATTGTGCATTTAGGATACTAAGGTACGATACTACCCATTACAAACAGTCTTACCCACACGCGACCACCTCCGCAGCAGGTGGCCCCACCGGATCATCATCCACCGTAAAGTCGCAAACTTGACCACTTCCGCAGCCTCTACATGACCCCAGGTAAACGTGACGAGAGATACCGGGCCGAGACCCCTCCGCAGTCAACAACGTCTGTTCAACTCGGCAACTTCCCACTTCCTGAGTTGCGAGTCGTCTTCTCTTCTCCCGCAACACCTTCTTCCTCGTCCCCCTCTCGCCCGCCTTCGCTGATATTGTCCTCCCCAATCCCCCGCTCGTGTCCCCAAGGAGCGCCAGCGCCGAGAGAGCCGCAATTTGCATCCCGCACGGTGCTGGAGGGGACCGCTACGCCGCGGATCGTCCACGCGCGTACGACTCCGACTCCGCGCCTGCATTTCTGATCCGGCTGGTCGGCGGCCGGCGAGATGTTGGGGGGCGTCCTGTCCAAGACCCTGCTGTGAGTACCCGTTCCTTACGTAGGATGGCTATTCGCCGCTGCACTGGGCTGGGCGAACGGGTTCGTGGCGGTTTCTCTCCCTCTTCTGTCTCCTGATTTTGCTCCGACGCCGACGCAGGCTGCTGTTCGGGTACGCGATGCCGGCGTTCGAGTGCTTCAAGACGGTGGAGGCGCGCCCCAACGACGCGCACATGCTCCGCTTCTGGTGCCAGTACTGGTGAGCCGTTCCTTCTTCCTCCTCCATTCCCTTCGAGTTAACTTGACCCGGTGCCTGCACGGCCGCCCCCAATTGATGCGAATTTGCTTTCGTTTCCTTTCGATGTGGAGTCGGATGCACTACTTGGATTCCATATACTTGAATTTGCTAAGCATGATATTAGTAGTTCTTTATTTGTGTATCTAGACGAAAGTTTATGTTAATGATAGTGCCAGTTTCAATAACTGACTCACTTTTGCCTTTCTATTGGGTCACATGCCTTCTTTTGTTTCCACGTGTTATATGTTGGGTGTTAGGTGGATGATGGCACCACGATCCTGCCTTATGCTTGCAATAGACTTTTAACCCTCTTAAGCTGTAGCATTACGATTCGCAGTTCTATGCTTATTTCTTTTGTCCCAACAAAATGGTTGCAAGTTCTGCTACAGTTTCAGATTGGTATCATAGGCGCCGAGCTGCATATAATTAGTAATTGTATGCAGGGTGTTTGATCAGAAATCAGTGCTCCAGACAAGAGGGCCCAGAGATTTTTTATTTATGATTTTCTTCTTTGTATATAGTTGTTACTAAGTCCTGAAATCAAACAGGGCTTAGTTTGCACCTATGCTTACAAGGGAACTTGTTCATGGACCATCTAAATCCATCTGTCTTTGCAAATAAGTATGTTGGCTGGCAGGAAAAAATACATTATTATTACTGTGACCTGGTAACAGCCTTCATGTGTGACCTAACAATTGGTAACTACTATTCTAGATGATCTCCCTTTACCATTTTAACTGTTCAAATTTTCCCAATTATTTTTCCACCGTCCAAATGCCACGCTGGTCAGAGCGGTATCCGCCGAGCAGCCATCATGCCTGGCTGCGCCCCTTCTCGGTCATCTTCTTGCCCATCGCGGAGAAGGATGGAGGTGTGGTGTGCGGCGGTGTTGGGAGAGGGGGAGGAGTGAGTGCGGATAGGATTTGCGGAGGAGGCCGGCTGGCTATAGAGCCTGAGTAGGCTTCTTGGGCGGCGGGCCTCCGTGAATGCAGGTAGGTGGGAGGCCGGTGAATTATGTGTGAATGCGCGGAGGGTTCTAGAGCAGCCTTAGAGGGGTTTTAGGGTGGGACAGGGGTGTTGGAGTCAGATGTGGCGGACGTTCGGATTCCCCCAGAGCTCCCCTCGATTTGCGGCCGGTCTGTGGGATTTCGGACGTCTGGACCGGTCCAGCCCGTTTTTGTGATCCACGTTGGATGGCTAGAAGTGTCCGGACGACCTGATCCGGACATTTGCGGGAATTTTGGTGATCCGCGTTGGAGATGCCCTTATTGTCTATTATTCAAGGAAATAAATATCATACAGGTCCCATGTCCCTTATTCATCCCATTCCTTGTGGAAGATTTACAAGCATTTCACTTAATTACCTTTGGCTCCATGGAGCCTTGTGTCGCCTTTTTCTTTTTCTTTTTGTTCATGTTTGTGTTGTTGCCCCAGCAGAACTTCTATTTTATTTCCTTCACTCAGACATGATGTATGGCCGTGATGGTTTACTTTATATATAAAGCGGGGTGAAGGCCTGTTTTGTTCGTTTCACTTAAATTACCCAAAATTGTAGTTTTGTTTGTAAGTTGGTCACTTGAATTCGGGCCAAGGACTCTAGATGCATAAACATTTTATTGTACTTGTTCTGTACCGCTTGCTTTTAATGAGGATGCTAAAAAAAGAGGATGCTCTATCCCTTATGCACAATTATGAAATGGATTTTAGCGAGCCCGGGGTTTTTGAGTCGCGCGACTAGTCGATGAGTCGCAAAAAAATGTCGACTCAACTTAGTGTCAACTCATGACTCAAGTCGCGACTAGTCGCAACTGCAGGCTCGACTTTTTCCGAGTCGCTACCCCAGAACGACTCATCGACTCGAAAACAATGAGCGAGCCTATTCATTTCGGTTCTTGACAGACCCAGTAAGCATTAATTTAGTGTATATCAAGACAATATTGCCTCCTCACCTAGGAATTTTTGAAAGAATAACTGAAGCTTTTTGAGACCATAACTGTTGTTTCTGATTTCTATATCCCAGAATTGAATTGCCTTTGATAGACTCATAGCAATGTATCAATTAGACATTGCAACGCACCTGACGTTTTAACTAACTAGGTTGTCGAATACAAGCTACGACATTTGCACTTATTTTTGAGGGAAATTGGACATTTGCACTTGCTACTAGTCAATATACCTTTAAGAGTTCCCTAAACCAATTCGGGTTGTATCTGGTTAGTTACAAATTTTAACATTTTAATATGATATCATCGGTTATTTCAAGCTGTCTTTGTTGTTGGAGGTTAGGCCCAGCTAAGATTAATAATTAGTACTCCATCCGTTCACAAATATAAGATGTTCTAACTTTTTTGTGAATCAGATGTATATAGACACATTTTAGTGTGTCTATTCGGTCATTTCAGTCCATATGCAGTCCATATTAAAATATCAAAAACATCTTATATTTGTGAACAGAGGGAGTATATGAGATTGTACAGATTTCCTATACTATACCTATTTCTATTTGTTACACTATTTCGCTTATGTAAGCCCACTTAGCTCAGAGGTTAGTGCATATCACAAGTTACCCAGCTTGAGTTTTTCAGTCAATCAATAGATTGTGCAGTTTCTTAGTCTTTTGTCCACGTCTACATGTGCGTTGAGGAAATATTCCAAATATCTATGGCAATACATAGCGCACCTCACACGCTAGCTGATTGATTTTCCACGAGGAATGCTTCCACATATGTTATTTTACTTTTCTGTTCCAAGACTTGAACATGACTGGACTGGGTCAATGACCAACTAAACTATGGAAGGTTCTAAGACTACTATATTTACTTTGATCAGCTAATTGACTGATAAGAAGACTAATTCAAAGTATAATATACACTTCCTAAATTGCAATAATATTTCTTTATTATTACCTAACATGACTTTGGCCCTAGCATGAAGCTATTCAAAGAAACAGATCAAGAAACTTCCCATTGAGATGCTTGGACTAGCTGTAGTCATACCCTATAATTTCTACCTTACCTCTATTTGTCATTTGAAAATGATAGTTTTGGCAGTAGGTATCAATAGTAACTGTAATATTAGTGGTCTTATTTAGATTAATCGATTGTTCCGCTGTTCTGTTTTTTTCAACAAAGGGTTGATTTTATTGACTCAAAATGAAGCATCAAGTGGATACAAACACGATGAGCATACACCCAGCCTCTGCATAGCTAAGATGCACACAGCCAACAAAAACACACACAACTAAACACGCCGGCAAATGGCAAAGTCATGCAAGACCAAAGCTATTCCCTAGCAAGGAAAAGGAAAAGGCCCGAAGGGATCAAACCAGCGACCGGCAAACTACAACAACGACCTTATCCGCACCAGCACATGTCCAACAAGGGCATCTCCAACGCGGATTACCAAAATGCCCGCAAATCAATGCTTAAAAGGGCCCGCAGATCGATGATTAGTAACTGTATGCAGGGTGTTTGATCAGAAATCAATGCTAAAGACTAGAGACCCGGAGATTAAATTTTTAAGATTTTCTTCTTTGTACATAGTTGTTACTAAGGCCTGAAATCAAACAGGGCTTAGTTTGTACCTATGCTTAAAAGGGAACATGTTTATGGACCATCTAAATCTATCTGTCTTTGCAAATAAATTACTGTTGGCAGGCAGGAAAAAAGATACATTATTATTGCTGCGAGTTGGTAACAGCCTTCATGTGTGATTTAACAATTGGTAACTACTATTCTAGATGATCTCACTTTACCCATTCTAACTGTTCAATTTTTCCCAATTTATTTTCCACTGTCCAAATACCATGCTGGTTGGAGCGGTATCCGGCGAGCAGCCATCATGCCCGGCTGCGCCCCTTCTCCTCCTTAGTCATCTTCTTGCCCATCGTGGAGGAGGATGGAGGTGTGGTGTGCGGCGGTGTTGGGAGAGTGGGAGGAGTGAGTGCGGGTAGGATTTGCGGAGGAGGCTGGTTTGCTTTAAAGCCCGAGTAGGCTTCTCGGGCAGCAGGCCGCCGTGAATGCAGGTAGGCGGGAGGCCGGTGAATTATGTGTGAATGCGCGGAGGGTTCTAGAGCAGCCGTAGAGGGGTTTTGGGGTGGGACCGGGGTGTTGGAGTCCGATGTGGCGGACGTCCGGACTCCCCCAGAGCTCCCCTTGATTTGCGGCCGGTCTGTGGGATTTCGGACGTCTGGACCGGTCCGGCCCGTTTTGGTGATCCACATTGGATGGCTAGAAGTGTCCGGACGACCTGATCCAGACATTTGCGGGCATTTTGGTGATCCGCGTTGGAGATGCCCTTATTGTGTATTGAACGCGTGTGTTGCGCTTCGCTATTTGTTTACATTATGGAGCTTTGTTAAAATCTTCACATGCATATGTTAGTTGAGGTAAGTAGTGAATAGTGCTGATGTTTAATTGCTCCTGTTGAATCCATTATGTTTGATAGGAAACATCACCGGCATGTGTTAACACAGTATTTTTCAAGCCTGATATTGGCTTGCTAGTTGTGCATGTACAAAATGCTTGCAGGGGGTCCTTATTTCATGAATGTTTGCTATGGCAGAAAATATCAATATCCGCTGTTATGTTTTTGTTCAAAGCTAACCAGGGATAGTTATATGTTTAATACTTCCATGATCAAATGCTTGGTTTGTCAAGAATTACTCATTCACTTGGATGATTTTCAGCTAAACTAAGGTGGAGCAGGAAAGAGACTTGTAATAATATTGGATGCGTACTTTGAGCAATAAACTAAATTAGATAGTGTATGCATGTAAGCATATGGTACTCAAGTGATTTCCCTAGGTTATCTGAAGAATATTAGACTGGCTGCAATGTTTCTATACTTGTATTATCTTTGGAACTCGTGGTGCTTTTGCGGCTGCAAGGTTATATGCACCATCAAGTTAGCATGGCCTACAGGCAATCATCAGGTCCCACCTTAGAGGCCATATAAGCACTGTGGATGCCCTAACTGTTTCCATTTTTATCCCATGGCAATATGTGTATTCTTAAACTTGATATATATTCAAGTATTAAATCGGATATGGCTCGCTTATAAACTGATCTATTTGTGAAATGTCTCCAGGATTATTGTGGCCATGGTGATAGCCTTTGAGAGCCTCATCTCTTGGTCAGTTCAGTTCCTCGTTTCTTCTGTCTTTTCTACTTTAACTTTTCATCTTACTTATGCATCTGTACCCATTCCAGGATGCCAATGTATGGAGAAATTAAGCTTGCTTTCTTTGTTTACCTATGGTACCCCAAAACAAAGGTAACCCCCCCCCCCCCCCCCCCCCCCCCCCCCCCTCTCCCTCCCGGTGCACAGAAAGGCCACATAATCCATGAACAATAAAGTGGGTGTTAATTCCCGAGAACCTAAAAATGTAGGTTAAAGTTTCACCATGGGACCGTCTAATGAGGGCTGCTTTGCTGACGATGGTCCATTCATGGGTAGTTTTTGCCATTTTGTAGTCATATCACCATTTTTTCCTAACCAGGAGATATAAGGAAGTAAAGGCCTGGTGATGTGGCTATATAAACATAGTAAGATACTTTCTTGTCATAAAAAATGGGTGATGTGGCTGTCTAAATGGCAACATGCACCTTGAATTGGATGTCTGTCAGCACACACCCTCGAAAAACTGTCTCAGTGTGCCTTGTACATGACACTCTGGTTTTGGCTTTCTCTATCTTAATGAAACAGCACAGTGTCTGCCTTTTTGGTAAAACGAAAACAAAAACCTTAGGGTGTATGTAAACCTGGCTTTGCAAGTTTTGGGGCTTAAACACTCTCTACTTTTGTTGTTCTGGGGGGTTCAGTGGCGTTTATTGTGATGTTTAGCAGGGGGTGAAATGGAACTTACTCTGCTTTTAAATTCCTCAAGTGCATGTAAGTAACAACTAACATCTGTGTTAATACAATTATTTCTGCAGGGCAGTGATGTTGTATATGACACCTTTCTTCGGCCCATTGTGATGCAATATGAACCAAACATCGAGCAGAGGTTACTGCATCTGAGGGCAAAGTCTGGGCAGTTACTTAGCTTCTATGTTAAGAACTGTGCTGACAAAGGGACGGCATTTTTCATGGATGTCTTGCGTTATGTGGTCTCTGACAAGGCCGAAGGATCAAATCTAGAGGTAATGGCATCCCCCCTGTCATTGTAACATGCACTGTATTAGAGTTTTCATCTACCAGGTGATTTGTTCTTGGTAAATTTAATGCATGAGGTAGTCAAGGGCTGCATAGGTTTAAAGAATGCATATCCCTTTTTGAGGTGTGAATCTTTTTGCGGAGTAATTTGACCATGCACTTGCTGTCATAAAGATTGGTCTGTTGCCAGTTTAAGTTCATCTCCTGAGCATTGTACTATCGGGAGAACTCATGATCAATTTACTACAAATTTAAGAGAACTGATTGCTGCTATGCATATAGCGTAGTTTAACATTGTTATATCTTGTACAGAGAAATCGTAGGATTGTCACAGTACATGAAATATGTAGCTTCTTTAAATATCAAGTGTCACCATCAGTTCTTACCAAAAAAGGCCCCACTCGACTACATATAGTTTTTTTCAGGAATATGTAGTTCTAAGTATCCTGGGATACACTAGCAAGCAAAGTACCACAGTTAAATAAGCATTTATTTACTACCAAAAACTATTTTGCCATCGGTAATTATTTTCATTTATCCTATTCTTGAAGTGCAAATTACTCAAAGTGATATCAAGGAAAACAGTTGAAACTCCAATGCAACTTAGCCACTGGATGCTACCAAGTTTGCGGTCCTACTATGATGTACTGCAGCAGATCTCCCATGAGCCATGACACCACCTGCCATTCCATTTTGAATAAACTCCAACCAGCGTAATCTCAAAACAGAGTGTTTTGAATAAGAGGGCAACAGCCCCAACCTTGCCAAACCACTATTTCCTTTGTTTCCCTCTCACTACCCCACTTTGACAATCAGACAGGAGCATTATCCAACCCATCCAAGCCAACGACCCGGTCCTCCACCCCGATCTCAACCAAGGCCATAGGCCCCTTCCGTTGTCAGCACTCAGTGTCGGCCCACCGGATAGCGACGCCGCAACCTGCTGTATTGTAAACAGGGGGAAACCATTTCCCCAGGCAACGTGGGTCTTGTCTGCACAAGAGCCAAAGACACAACGGAACCGTTTGTTGATTCGTCCCCTTCCACAGACCAAATCTCCTGTCCAATTCCTGTCATGTTACTACTGCACCTTCCCATCTTGTAATTTTGCTCTCTTCATTCTTGCATTGCCCTGATTTTCATGACTGTTGATATAATTGGAGTGAATTCCATTTTTTACCGCCAGTTTCATGTTTGTGACAGCTTTTGCCCCATTTAGCAGAAATTCTTAATTTTTACTCAATTTAGCGAAACTTGTGCCCTTTTATTTTATTAAGTTTCTCTGTTAACCACGCATGCCACATCGACAGTTTATTTTATTTTTCTGGTTATTTTGGCTGGTTTTTTCTGTTGACCAGAGCAGCAGGGGAGACGCCTGACTTCTGTTAGCCGCGTGTGGCACCCTGTACACCTCAAACTCCCTTGTCTCCATGCCGTGGTCGGCATGTGCCACCGCCATAGGCCGGTACCGGCGCTGCTCATGCTGCTCCCATCTCTCCTTGGAGCTCCCCCCCCGGTCCAATTTAGGCCGCATGCGCCTCCTAACTCGCATCTGGCAGGACATGCTGCCATGGCCACTGAGCCTATTCCAACTAGTTCGGTATATCCCGAACAGTTACTCCTGTATCCCCTCCACCCCTATAACCCTTCCCGCATCTCTGCTTCAGGGGAAAATGTCACCGGCAAGCTCCCCGGCGTAGGGCGGCCAGTCTTCAATTGTGTCATTGGTTTGATCATCCAAAGACCGGAGCGCACCAGAGAAAACACAGGGGTGCTAACGGAACCATCTACGTGGCATATACACAGTCAGCAGAGTAATAAAAAATAAAATGAAATGGGGTAATTTGTGGCACAAGTTTTGCTAAATTGAGAATTTCTGCTAAATGGGGTAAAACCTACCACAAACGTGAAACCAGGGGTAAAAACTGGAATTCCCTCATATAATCAAGTATGTATGTTGTTATCTGATAAATATCCTGAACATCCTGCCTGTCAGCTATAGAAATCACGTGCACGAATCATATGATAAGATACAATGCACTGGAAACAATTTGAGCACAAGTGGTATTGACAGCAGTTTCATCTCTTTTCTGATTGTGCGTGTTCAGCAGAGGAATAAGAAGTCTAGCTGGAGTCCCTTTGCGACTAAACGTCGGCCGCCATCGCCGCCGCAGGAATCTCTCTTTGACAACCCTGATGCTGCAGTTGTCGCTGAAGTTCTGCGCGCGGCCATCAACCCTAAGCCCCGGCGAGCTCATAATGACAAGGACTATTAGAGGAGAGGGATGGAATTTTACACCGGTGTAAGGAAATGATTGTGTACATAGAAATAGAATGATTCAAGCAAAGGTCAAATTGAAAGAAGAAATCTAGTACATAGAAAAACAATCCAGCAATTAACCCAGTGTGAAGAGATATGAATGAAGCATGTTGTAGACTTGTGGTGATAGCAATTTATTGTCTCTTTTTTTCCGGATCAATTTACTTCAATTGTTTTCCTCCACATGCTTGTGTTCTGATCATTCCATTATTGCATCAATCATGAGTTCATGACGACTAATCAGCTTTGTTAGTAGTATGACATTAATCATTTCTCTTGTTGCTATCATTCCTCTTTGTGTCTAATCCTACCAAATTATTCACACAAATTACAACCCAAACATAAGCCGGCAAACTCTACAAAAGAATCTAATCGCACAAAAGAAAAGAAGAAAAGAGAAATCAAAGAGAATTCACGGAGGTGCAACAAGAACCGCATGGAGGTGCGCCGTCAGGAGAAGTCACGGCCGGAAGAGTGCTCCGATGAAGCTGAGGCAGCCGAACAGGAGGCGGCAGAGCGGGCCGCGCCAGCGCCGGTTCCGGCGGGTTGGGTCCTCCCTCGCCGACGGCGTCATCTGCAGGTACGCGTACGCCGCGTGTTTTACCAGCGGGTGGCGTATCATGTGTATGTCCCCACAGCTGCCGGCGCCACCGATGACGCAGGCCGCCGGTGAGCTCCCTGCCCCCGTGTACCGCGGCGACGCTAGGATGTCCCGGAGGCTGGTGTACCCGTTCCCGCTGCCATCGTCGTCGTTGCTGGGTATCTCGATCCCCGGCGGGGGGCACGACGGAGCCCGCTTGAGCGGCGTGCGCCAGTGCCGGAGCTCGAAGTTCCCCTTGGTGCCGCCGTTTGCCAGCGGCGAGCGTAACCGGCCGCGGTAGTGGTGCGGCGACGGCGACGGAGAGTCCGGCGTGGCAGCCAGCGCTGCCGATGGCATAACCGCCACGATCGGACCTGCAGCTACGGAGGATGGTGGATTGATAAGAATCGAATCAAGCAGCTCGAGAGCAAGACGACGACTTTGAACGGGAGAGAGGAGAGAGAGGGGGGGGGGGGGAGAGAGGGGGAAGCAATTCACTCGAGTATATAAATTGGGAAATAGTTAGTCGGAGGCTGCTCTGGCCCGCATGTCATCGAGCACAAAAAGGTTTTAAGGACTTCAAAATAATTATACAATTTGTTTGGAGGGAGTTGTGAGTAGTGCCTGGGCCCGGAACGGCTCGTCAGATCGGCTTCGGGTGGAGGTGTGGGCCCGCAACAATTATTGGATCCACGTCGGCACGGCCACGAGTGAACGTTGTCCTTCTCCATGGGGCTGTGTTTCTCCGTGGGGATTTTGGGCGTTTTAGCTGCTTTTTAGGGACTATATATAGCATCAGAAATTAAATATTCCCTGTGTCTTATGGTAGATTTACAGTAAAAAAAATACTCCGAATATTCCCTCCGTCCCATAATATAAGATGGGAAGGAGGGAGTTCTAACTAAGGTGTTTTGATTTTTTTCTGAATCGTATGTATATGGACATATTTTAGTGTGTTTGTTTATTCATTTCAATCTGTATATAGGCTATATTGAAATATTCAAAATATCTTATTATGAACGGAGGAAGTAGTAGTTATAACTTTTTTTTTGCGAAAAAGTAGTAGTTATAACTTATAAGAAATGTACAGTAAGAAATATTAGGAACATATTCGACCACTAGAGGCTTTTAAGGGTACATTCAGGTTTTCATCACTGCACGTTCGCTGCTAGTCTCAACCATTTGTATAGATAGATAATTGCCTACGCGTTGCAACACGTAATTTTTTTAGTAGATTATCCTGTAATTGCACATTTATTATTACATTGGTGTGATAAAATTTTAGTAAGTTTTTGTAAGCAGTCATCATGATTTACCTATCATCCTATTGTTAAGCATTTATTTGGTACCCCTCTGTAAAGAAATATAAGAGCGCTAAATTTTTCATTGATAAGAGAATCTACTAAAAAAGCAGATACAAAATAAGGAAGATCATATGTGGAGATGAAAACATTAATTTTTTGCAGGCCTTAGCCACACATAGATACAAAGCAAATTACATATCATCCATTACTACAGAGGGTGGTAATATATTTCATGATCATGCTAAAAAAGCAACAATTATATGGCAAGCATACAAAGACATATTGGGTACATCCATCAATCCCATCATACTCATTAACTTGGAGATCATTCTGCCACATAATCTTAATCATTTAGATGAACAATTTTCTGTTGTTGAAATTCAAAATGTGGTTAAAGAATTTCCAACTAGCAGAGCTCTTGGCCCTGATGGCTTCAATGGATTATTTCTCAAAAAATGCTGGAACATCATCAAACAAGACTTTTACTCCATGATATGGGATTTCTTTGAGGGTGACATGGACATTCACGGTACTAACACTGCATACATTACACTTATTCCAAAAAAGCAGTCACCTGAAACCATGAATGACTATAGGCGAATATCCCTAGTAAGTCTACCACTCAAATAGTTTACCAAAGTTATCGCTAATAGACTGCAGAAAGAGATAATCCCAATGATACATCAAAATGAATATGGATTCATCAAGGGCAAAAATATCCAAGATTGTCTGGGATTTGCTTTTGAATACTTACACATCTGCCATCAATCAAAGACGCCCATTATTATACTGAAACTTGATTTTGAAAAGGCCTTCGACAAGCTGGAACAGAGTGCTATAATTGTAATGCTGCATGCAAAAGGATTTGGACCAAGGTGGATCAATTGGGTCACAAGAATTCTGAATTCTGCTACTACTTCAGTACTACTTAATGGAGTTGCTGGCAAAATTATACACTGCAAATGTGGTGTGGGACAAGGAGACCCCTTCTCTCCACTACTATATGTGATTGTGGCCGATCTACTGCAATCTATTGTCAATGAAGCATGGAGAAATGGTGAAATAACTCTTCCTTTCAACTGTGCTTATGAACAACAATATCCTATCATATAATATGTTGATGACACGCTTATGATTATGCTTGATGATATTGACCAAGTGATGCATCTCAAAACACCACTACAGATCTTCAGCCCATCCACTGGGCTTTTTGTGAACTACAGTAAATCCTCGATGGTTCCAATAAACACTGATAATGATACGATCAATCAATTGAATGATGCATTTGGATGTAAAGTAGAGAGCCTGCCTTTCACTTATCTAAGCCTTCCACTTGGTACCACCAAGCCCTTAGTACATGATCTAATGCCCATTATCTCAAGAATTGACAGGAAATTTTTTGGAGTAGCAAACTTCATGAACTATGCTGGCAGACTCACATATGTTAACTCAGTAATTGCATCCATGCCAATATTTGCAATGTGCACTTTCAGAATTCATGTCACTGTACTAGAACATGTAAACAGGGCAGGTGGAAACTTTCTCTGGCATGGAAAGGACATCAAACAAGAAAGGTAATTGCCTTGCAAACTGGCAGATGGTTTGCAAACCTAAAGAACTCGGGGGACTTGCTGAAGGAAATATGCCCTAGAGGCAATAATAAAGTTATTATTTATTTCCTCATATCATGATAAATGTTTATTATTCATGCTAGAATTGTATTAACCGGAAACATAATACATGTGTGAATACATAGACAAACATAGTGTCACTAGTATGCCTCTACTTGACTAGCTCGTTGATCAAAGATGGTTGAGTTTCCTAGCCATAGACATGAGTTGTCATTTGATCAACAGGATCACATCATTAGGAGAATGATGTGATTGACTTGACCCATTCTGTTAGCTTAGCACTTGATCGTTTAGTTTACTTCTATTGCTTTCTTCATGACTTATACATGTTCCTATGACTATGAGATTATGCAACTCCCGAATACCGGAGGAACACTTTGTGTGCTACCAAACATCACAGCATAACTGGGTGATATAAAGGTGCTCTACAGGTGTATCCGATGGTGTTCGTGGAGTTGGCATAGATCAAGAATAGGATTTGTCACTCGATTGTCGGAGAGGTATCCCCTGGCCCTCTCGGTAATGCACATCACTATAAGCCTTGCAAGCAATGTGACTAATGAGTTAGTTGCGGGATGATGCATTAAGGAACGAGTAAAGAGACTTGCCGGTAACGAGATTGAGCTAGGTATTGAGATACCGACGACCGAATCTTGGGCAAGTAACATACCGATGACAAAGGGAACAACGTATGTTGTTATGCGGTTTGACCGATAAAGATCTTCGTAGAATATGTAGGAACCAATATGAGCATCCAGGTTCCGCTATTGGTTATTGACCAGAGACATGTCTCGGTCATGTCTACATAGTTCTTGAACCCGTAGGGTCCGCACGCTTAAAGTTCTGTGATGATCGGTATTATGAGTTTATATGTTTTGATGTACTGAAGGTAGTTCGGAGTCCCGGATATGATCACGGACATGACGAGGAGTCTATAAATGGTAGATACATAAAGATTGATATATTAGAAGCCTACATTTGGACATCGGAAGAGTTCCAGGTGAAATTGGGATTTTACCGGAGTGCCGGAGGGGTTACCGGAACCCCCCGGGGGTTAATGGGCCTTGTTGGGCCCTAGTGGAGAGAGAGGGGCCGGCCAGGGCAGGCCGCCCGCCCCGCCCCCTCTGGTCCGAATTGGACTAGGAAGGGGGAGGGGCGGCGCCCCCTTTCCTTCTCCTTCTCCCCGTTCCTTTCCCCCTCCTAGTAGGAGTAGGAAAGAGGGGAGTTCTACTCCTACTAGGAGGAGGACTCCTCCTCCTGGCGCGCCCTACAGGGCCGGCCGGCCTCCCCCCTTGCTCCTTTATATACGGGGGAAGGGGGCACCCTAGAACACACAAGTTGATCATTGATCTCTCCCAGCCGTGTGCGGTGCCCCCCTCCACCATAATCCACCTCGGTCATATCGTAGCGGTGCTTAGGTGAAGCCCTGCATCGGTAGCTTCATCAACATCGTCACCACGTCATCGTGCTGATGAAACTCTCCCTCGAGCTCTACTGGATCGTGAGTTCGCGGGACGTCACCGAGCTGAATGTGTGCTGAACGCGGAGGTGCCGTACGTTTGATGCTGAGGATCGATCGATCGCGAAGACGTATGACTACATCAACCACGTTGTCATAACGCTTCCGCTTAACTGCCTACGAGGGTACGTGGACGACACTCTCCCCTATCGTTGCTATGCATCACCATGATCTTGCGTGTGCGTAGGATTTTTTTTTGAAATTACTACGTTCCCAATAGTGGCATCCGAGCCAGGTTTATGCGTAGATGTTATATGCATGAGTAGAACACAAGTGAATTGTGGGCGATACAAGTCATACTGCTTACCAGCATGTCATACTTTGGTTTGGCGGTATTGTTGGATGAAGCGGCCCGGACCGACATTACGCGTACGCTTACGCAAGACTGCTTCTACCGACGTGCTTTGCACACAGGTGGATGGCGAATGTCAGTTTCTCCAACTTTAATTGAACCGAGTGTGACTACGCCCGGTCCTTGTTGAAGGTTTAAACAACACTAACTTGACGAACTATCTTTGTGGTTTTGATGCGTAGGTAAGAACGGTTCTTGCTCAGCCCGTAGCAGTCGCATAAAACTTGCAACAACAAAGTAGAGGATGTCCAACTTGTTTTTGCAGGGCATGTTGTGATGTGATATGGTCAAGGCATGATGCTATATTTTATTGTATGAGATGATCATGTTTTGTAACAGAGTTATCAGCAACTGGCAGGAGCCATATGGTTGTCGCTTTATTGTATGAAATGCAACCGCCATGTAATTGCTTTACTTTATCACTAAGCGGTAGCGATAGTCGTAGAAGTAATAGTTGGCGAGACGACAACGATGCTACGATGGAGATCAAGGTGTCGCGCCGGTGATGATGGTGATCATGACGGTGCTTTGGAGATGGAGATCAAAGGCACAAGATGATGATGGCCATATCATATCACTTATATTGATTGCATGTGATGCTTATCCTTTATGCATCTTATTCTGCTTTGATTGACGGTAGCATTATAAGATGATCTCTCACTAAAAATTTCAAGGTACAAGGGTTCTCCCTAAGTATGCACTGTTGCAAAAGATCGTCGTGCCGAGACACCACGTGATGATCGGGTGTGATAAGATCAACGTTCTTATACAACGGGTGCAAGCCAGTTTTGCACACGCAGAATACTCAGGTTAAACTTGACGAGCCTAGCATATGTAGATATGGCCTTGGAACACTGAGACCGAAAGGTCGAGCATGAATCATATAGTAGATATGATCAACATAGTGATGTTCACCATTGAAAACTACTCCATCTCACGTGATGATCAGTTACGGTTTAGTTGATATGGATCACGTGATCACTTAGATGATTAGAGGGATATTGTGACGCCCCCGGTTTGACCGTACACTAATCATACACGCAAACGTGTACGATCAAGATCAGGGACTCACGGGAAGATATCACAACACAACTCTACAAATAAAATAAGTCATACAAGCATCATATTACAAGCCAGGGGCCTCGGAGGGCTCGAATACAAGAGCTCGATCATAGACGAGTCAGCGGAAGCAACAATATCTGAGTACAGACATAAGTTAAACAAGTTTGCCTTAAGAAGGCTAGCACAAACTGGGATACAGATCGAAAGAGGCGCTGGCCTCCTGCCTGGGATCCTCCTAAACTACTCCTGGTCGTCGTCAGCGGGCAGCACGTAGTAGTAGGCACCTCGTGTAGTAGGAGTCGTCGTCGACGGTGGCGTCTGGCTCCTGGGCTCCAACATCTGGTTGCGACAACCAGGTAGAAGGGATAGAGGGAAAGGAAGGAGAAAGCAACCGTGAGTACTCATTCCAAAGTACTCGCAAGCAAGGAGCTACACTACATATGTATGTATTGGTATCAACTCGAATAAGGCTATTATATGTGGACTGAACTGCAGAAAGCCGGAATAAGAGAGGGATAGCTAGTCCTTTCGAAGACTACGCTTCTGGCAGCCTCGTCTTGCAGCATGTAGAAGAGAGTAGACTGAAGACCTCCAAGTAGCATCGTATAGCATAATCCTAACCGATGATCCTCCCCTCGTCGCCCTGTGAGAGAGCGATCGCCGGTTGTATCTGGCACTTGGAAGGGTGTGTTTTATTAAGTATCCAGTTCTAGTTGTCATAAGGTCAAGGTACAACTCCAAGTCGTCCTGTTACCGAAGATCATGGCTATTCGAATAGATTAACTTCCCTGCAGGGGTGCACCACATAACCCAACACGCTCGATCCCATTTGGCCGGACACACTTTTCTGGGTCATGCCCGGCCTCGGAAGATCAACACGTCGCAGCCCCACCTAGACCAACAGAGAGGTCAGCACGCCGGTCTAAACCTAAGCGCCCGGGTCTGGGCCCATCGCCCTTAGCACACCTGCACGTTGCGTGGGCGGCCGGAAGCAGACCTAGCCTGGTAGGCGTTCCAGTTCCAATCCAGCGCGCGCCGCTCCGTTGCTGACGTCACGCAAGGCTCGGCTGATACCACGACGTCGAGTGCCCATAACTGTCCCCGCGTAGATGGTTAGTGCGTATAGGCAATAGCCAGACTCAGATCAAATACCAAGATCTCGTTAAACGTGTTAAGTATCTGCGAACACCGACCAGGGCCAGGCCCACCTCTCTCGTAGGTGGTCTCAACCTACCCTGTCGCTCCGCCACAAAGTAACAGTCGGGGGCCGTCGGGAACCCAGGCCCACCTCTACCGGGATGGAGCCACCTGCCCCTTCAGCCCCCATCTCCGAACAGTATCACAGGTAATGTAACTGTGCAAAGTATATTGTATATGCCCGTGATCACCTCCCGAAGTGATCACGGCCCAGTAGTATAGCATGGCAGACGGACAAGAGTGTAGGGCCACTGATGGAACACTAGCATCCTATACTAAGCAGTAGGATAGCAGGTAATGGTAACAACAGTAGTAGCAAGGACAGGCTATGCATCAGGATAGGAATAAGAAGCAGTAACATGCTACACTACTCTAATGCAAGCAGTATAGAGAAGAGTAGGCGATATCTGGTGATCAAAGGGGGGGCTTGCCTGGTTGCTCTGCAAGAAGAAGGGGTCGTCTTCGATGTAGTCGATCACAGGGGTATCGACAACGGCCTCGGAGCTTACCGGAAAGAAGTAACGGAGGGGGAACACAATAAATAACAGAGCAATCAAATGCAACACAAAGCAAGACGCGGCAATACGTTGTGCTAGGAGTGACCAAACGCAGGGACAGGTGATACCGACGAACGGGGAAAACATCCGGGAAAGTATTCCCGATGTTCCGCGTTTCCGGACAGACGGACCGGTGGGGGAAAGTTGCATGTTTGCTATACTAGGGAAGTGTGACGGATGAACGGGTTGTGTATTCAGATTCGTCTCGTTGTTCTGAGCAACTTTCATGTACAAAATATTTCCATCCGAGATACGGTTTATTTTATATGATTTTTCAAAGTTTATAGTATTTTTTTTATGATTTTCTGGAATATTTTTATTTAATCTAATCCGAATTTGACCAAGTCAATTTGACTAGTCAAAAGGGTGGATGTGGCCCACATGTCATTTACATATAATTTAATTGATGGATAAACTAAAATGGAGGGGTTAAATTAACACAGGGGGCCACATGTCATAGGCTAGCAATTATCCAAAGTACTAATTAGTCTAACTACTCATTAGCTACTAACCTAAATAGGGCCGGTCACATCCAGAGACGCAGCCGGCCACACACACGCTGCACACACACACACACACATCACACAAGCACACAGGGCCGGCCAGAGGCACACAACCGGCCACACACGGCGCACACACATAATGTTAGGGAGTAACTCTATTCCTTTTAACACAAGATAGCATTTTGTGATTTTTGTAGGATTTAAACCACGCATCAAAAGTATTTGGTCCAGTGGGATAAAATGGAGTTTGTCATGTATACTTTCTACTTATATTATTTTCACTCATGTTTACAACTGTTTAACCACAGTTTAGGGGCTGCCCAGGGGGTTACTCGATGTAATATTCGCAAAGCTAGCTAGCAGCTACAGTAGCTATCATCAGTTAGCAGTAGACGAGTAGCAAGCGGCAGCAGCATTGGGCAACCAGAAGCAGTAGTCGCCGGTAGTATCAGGCACCGCACGACGGCGCCGTGCGCAAGCGCAAGGCACGGCCAGCACGGGGAGCAGCGAGCAGCGCCGGGCGGCAAGCAAGGGCAGCAACGCAGCGGCCTGACAACAGCAATAGCAGCCATACGCAGCCGCCAGCAGCAGAACGCAGCCGCGGGACAGAGCAAAGTAGCAGGCGCGGCAGAAGACGCGACACGCGGCAAAGTAGGATGCAGCTCGGGCGTAGGCGCGGGCATGGGCGCGAGCATGTGCGGGTGAGCGCGTGTAGGGCGGCCAAGGTCGCGGCCGGACGCGGCCAGAGGCGAGGGAGCGCGAGGCTGAGCGGTGGCACCAGCTCGGACTCGACGAGGTCGAAGCCACGGGCGCACACACGACGAGCATGAGGCTAGGGTAGCACCTACGCGATCCAGCAAAGATGATGGGCACACGCTGTGACCAATAGGCCACTGGAGTGACGCCGACGACCAGCCGTGCGGCCTCAAGCTTCGGCCATGACGGTCCTATGGCCTAGAGGACGAGCTCGTGCAAGAGAGGTGAGGGGGAAGGAAGAGGAGCTCACAGTGAGCCTGTAGGTGTGCATAGCGTGTTCGGGGGAGGCTCGGAGGCGACGAATCCCGGCAATGGCGTTGGCGGTGCAGAGAAGGGGAATGACTCGATCCGGTCGAAGCAGAGGCACCCGGCTCGCGTTCTTCAGCGTAGAGGAAGAAGCGGAGGCGGGAGGAGCTCCTGGCGCAGTCCTAGGCGAAGGGAAGGGCAGTGGCCACGGGATCGAAGAGTGTCATGGCGATGATGGTGTCCGGGTGTGTGCGGGGGAGGAGGATCTGGGGTGAGAGGGGGAGAGTTGGGTTGCTAGGGTTTGCCACTGGGTCGGGAGCACCTTATAGGATGTCGAGGAGTCGCGGGATGGCCGCCACGCACAGATGGTGCTGCCATGGCCGGTCGGATGCCCTCCACGATATCCCCTGTCTCCTGTAGAGAGGTGGGAGGAGAGGTGGAGGTGGGCTGGGCTGGCCATTTTGCTAGATGGGCCAAGGTGCCTAGTAGATTAGGTCCTCTTACCTTTTATTTATGTTCTGCTTTCACAATTCTTCTCTGTTTTGCAATTTCTACATAAAAGATATGGAGTTTTGGTTCAACAAGGTACCTGACACATAAATACTATGCAATGCTATGAGCTAGCACATCAAGTCCCAACTTATTTTGAAACGTGCAAATATTTATTTAAATTGAAAAGGATCAATTAAAAGTTGTTGGTCCAATTCAAAATAGGTTAAGGGTATTTTAATAATTCCAATAATATTGGTTTATTCATGACAATTGGTTAGTGAATTTTTGCAACCCAACTAACATTTTTGTTTTACCGTTGGAAGAAATAATAATTTGACTTTATTTTAAATTTTGAATTAAATTCGGTTTGGATCAAAGTGAGGTTTAGAAAATTAATTGCGATGACATGGCACCATTAGTGTGTGGTTACTGTAGCTTAACTACCCGGGTGTTACAAATCTCCTCCACTACAAGAAATCTCGTCCCGAGATTTAAGAGGTGGTGTAAGGGGGAAAGTTGTGGTTGCGAAATTCTAACGGATCTTCTCAGTCTTGATTGCTCTTCCCAAAGTAGTCGATCCTTTTCGTTGATGTCTTTAGTTCTCTGTTTCAGGGCATCGTGACAAAGTTGTCATTCTTCCTTCATGATCTTCATCGTACTTATGAAAAAAATAAGAGGGGTATTCCTGGAGAACGGACCCTTGCAAGGTTGACTATCTGGTAGATAACATCGGGGAAGGCGGCGGAAAGTAACTCTCGAATTGAAACCTTAGAAAATATCGAGAGCAGGGTAAGAAGGTATCATGAGAATTTTCGAGCGGGCAGGCAATCGTTCGGTGCCTGAAACAGGGCGTGAAAGGGGTTCAAAGCAACGGGAATAAGTATTGCGTGTGATACCAGAATTGATGATCTCTCGGAAGGTGGCTCGTGAATCACATACGAGCCAAGTGCGAGGAATTAACTTTGGAAACCGGGGGTGTATAGGAGAGTCAGATTTCGACCCTGTGGAACTGTGGGTTATGGGCCCACCATGTGGGTTAAAAATAGGTAGGGTGATGTCATCTTGCATGGTCATGATAGCAAGGCATGTCAGAAAATAGTCTGTCAGTTATCTCGCCAACAATGTCGGTACCAAGGGCGAGGGACGAGGAGAACCATATTCCTGCTCGTTGAACGAGGCGGACCAATAGGCAAAGTTCTCGTCCATCGGTGGCTACCGGAATGTCATCAACAATAGTAACAGGGTCTTGCTGACAGAATTGTACAACGAGGGGTTTACATAAGCAGGAGAATATTGCTGCTTAGATCATATATATCACAAGAAAGGTTAAACCCAACAATGGAAAGGAAAATATGATTATCAGATTAGACTGAACAATGGAAAGGAAAATGTGTTAAAACACATATTCTGGGGGTATATCCTTCCCAAGGACAAGCAGAGCATGATATCCATGACAGGATATAATGTAGAAAACCCTTTAGGTAAGGGGAGAGAAATTTCATGGCATTACCCATGCAACGGTGTTTGGATAATTGAGCAAGAAACATTTAGCATTGGGCTTCAAATGTTCTTGTTAAAATCGGAGTACCACAGACATGCTTCGAGATAGCATTGACATGGTCACCAAGTAAAGGTTAGACTTTGGATACACAAAAGCATCCATCAGGAACAACTTATAGAATAAGTTCTACAATTTCATCATGGAAGAATGGGTATCCTTGCTAAGAAGGAAACTATAACAATAGATCCTCTGGCCAGGCGTGCTAGGCATGACATCACCTTACCGAGTCATTTAAAGACCAATGTTAAATATGTTCCAACCATCATATCTGACCGAGGTTTAGATCCGATTGGTGTCAGGATACCTCAACTTAGGATGCCTGAGAAGAAAAGGGGCAATACAAATTGACGAGATGACATTATAAGATTCTCGGGAAATGAACTATGGAGCGAGTTCCGACACACGAGTTCATCATTAAATCAAGGAGTGGTGAGGAGGTGGCGGATTGACTCAGCGACAATTCATTGAGATTTTCAAAATATGGATTTCCACACTTATGTGAACAAGGAGATAACATTTGTCAGATCAAATGATATAATGAGGTATGCTGGAGGAAAACATACACAGTTAAACATTGGTTGAAAGGTGCACCCAAGACATGGGCTGGGTTGCACACCCAACGTCGGAATGGCGATTAAGTAATGAACACACTAAATTAGAATCATTGTCCAATAACTCTGAAGCAATAGGGTTGCTAGAGATATCAAATTCACACAACGGAGTTCACTCAACACGGGGACCAAGAAAAGAATGGTGATGGCGAGAGGCATCACTGTATCACGAATTCTCAAGAGGTGATGTAATTCTTGCCACATTCTTGACATAAAAGACGGTAATACTCCATGGTAAAGAAAATAGATGCTGGATAACAAGGAACTCAAGGTATAACACAAAACACGATCAAGTTTGTGTTGGAGGGAAGTCAATAAGTGGTTGATGACAACACAAATCATCGAGGGCAAGGATGGTATTTCTCATCATGAACTCAATTGATATACAGGAAGAGCTTCGAATGCCGATGATGATCATGACACATTTGTCGAGAAATTTCATGAAGATGTAATCGGTCGGCGATGACATCAAGTCAAAGGAATGATGAAGCGAAAGGTTATTGGAACCAAGGATTAGACACATACTCAAAATCAAGCTTGCTATTCAAGGCGAAATGCTATGACGAGTAAGGTCGACATGAGCTTAGCTCATCATCGAAAGTTGTGCTCCGGGATTAAGGACCAGGTAGCACAGTTAAAGTTTAGCATGATAATGATATAGCTGAGCAGGCCAGGACTTACGTGACCGAGTTCAAATTCGTAAGTAATGAAGGTTACCAAGAGTTGTTTAATCGCGGTGCGATCTCGATTCAGTTATCGGTGTCTTTGAGTGTCTAATAACTCCAGCCCGTGGAAAATTGGAATCAGTGAGAATGTAGCACTTGATGAAGAACTCATAAGAAGTTATGCAGTTCCATGATTATCTCAAGATACCAGGGGGTAATACTCGATGACAAATCAAGGTAGAGGTTGGACTAGGGTATTGCTCTGCAGAAGATAAGGGCTCAAACTTGCACGAGAAACGGAATCAAGGAGGAACATGGTCGGAACCACGTCCATGGATACAAGATGAACTTATAACAAGGGGATAATTATTTTAAGAGAAGCTTCCATGATAAGGTATACATTGTGTCCATGGGCATGAACATAGGGTTCAAGGTCGACTCCCACTTGTTCAACGCATAACCTTTCATTCATCTCTCGTATTTCGAAAATGACATTAGTTGTTGAAAGTTTTTACCTGGTGCAATACCAGATAAGTATGACCCATGTAATATTTCGGGTTCACGCGGATTAGGGAAGGCGTAGGTCCAACCCATCAGGGCATCTTAGGAACATATACCACAAACTTCGGAGTAAATAATACAAGCTCGAAAGTAGAGCATTGTTCAAAAGCAGATGATACAATTTACCAAAGGCATTATATACCCATGCAAAGGCTCACAAGGTTATTCAATATGAAGCACACTGTCGGATAAAATCCAACAAAGGAACCGATGGTCCACAAGGGATATGATGTGAGCATCGATACTCAACCAGAGGAAGAAGAATGCAAGGAGATCTGATTATAGAAACACCTGACTAATTCAAAGTTCAAATGCAAAAGTATTATGATTTCCGATCAAGGGATCAGAAGAAAACACTCTGACTTAAGGATGGATAAGTTGCATAGACTTAGGGGTACAATCAATGGCAATCCGACTGGTCGGGAACCAGCTCATGTTTAAAAGGATGTCTGAGCCGGAAAGATAATTTAGAAGGGTTGATAGATGATTGGGTGCATTCGCACACATGTTGAATCAATAGGATCAACATGACGGTGTCAAAAGATACTAGTGGATATTGCTAGTGATATGGGAGCATCCATAATATAAGCATACAAGTATTTGCAGAGCATTAGTTGCTAAGGATTTTCGGAGGATTGAATAGTATTTCAAAGACTTTTGTGAAACACCTGAACAACTGGGGATGAGCGGATACTCGGAAAGTGCGAGAAATTATTCTTAGGGGTAATCAGGTGGCAAAGAACTGCAAGGCAGTAGGCACAAAATATTCTCGGGGTATCTTGTAATAACAAGATCGACTGGGAATAAACGTAAGCACGACAGGTGTAAGTATTTATCCATAGGGATATTTCGGTGGAAGGGAATTGCAAAAGCAACGGCACAAGGTCTCGAGAGAATATCGGAGAGTATCTAAGAAATCTTCTGGTGCAGCCGGCGATCATCTAGACTGAAGGGGCTCTCCAGGAGAAAGTAATTTCGAGAACCTAAAGTTAGATTTTAGTAAAAATCGTTTAAACCGAATAGAAGAGAGTTCATAATCCCGGAGTAAAGATCGAGGAGTAAAAGATTCTAATGCCACCCAAATGGCGATGTGGGCCCGTAAGGCACACGGCCATGTTAGTAAAAGTTTTTGTAATGTCTAGACTCAACTTCGACCAAAGAGTGTGGAAGGGGGATTCCTACAGGCAGTCGGCTCTGATACCAACTTGTGACGCCCCCGGTTTGACCGTACACTAATCATACACGCAAACGTGTACGGACAAGATCAGGGACTCACGGGAAGATATCACAACACAACTCTACAAATAAAATAAGTCATACAAGCATCATATTACAAGCCAGGGGCCTCGGAGGCTCGAATACAAGTGCTCGATCATAGACGAGTCAGCGGAAGCAACAATATCTGAGTACAGACATAAGATAAACAAGTTTGCCTTAAGAAGGCTAGCACAAACTGGGATACAGATCGAAAGAGGCGCATGCCTCCTGCCTGGGATCCTCCTAACTACTCCTGGTCGTCGTCAGCGGGCAGCACATGGTAGTAGGCACCTCCGGTGTAGTAGGAGTCGTCGTCGAAGGTGGCGTCTGGCTCCTGGGCTCCAACATCTGGTTGCGACAACCAGGTAGAAAGGATAGAGGAAAGGGAAGGAGAAAGCAACCGTGAGTACTCATCCAAAGTACTCGCAAGCAAGGAGCTACACTACATATGTATGCATTGGTATCAACTGGAATAAGGCTATTATATGTGGACTGAACTGCAGAAAGCCGGGATAAGGGGGGGATAGCTAGTCCTTTCGAAGACTACGCTTCTGGCAGCCTCCGTCTTGCAGCATGTAGAAGAGAATAGACTGAAGTCCTCCAAGTAGCATCGCATAGCATAATCCTAACCGATGATCCTCCCCTCGTCGCCCTGTGAGAGAGCGATCACCGGTTGTATCTGGCACTTGGGAGGGTGTGTTTTATTAAGTATCCGGTTCTAGTTGTCATAAGGTCAAGGTACAACTCCAAGTCATCCTGTTACCGAAGATCACGGCTATTCGAATAGATTAACTTCCCTGCAGGGGTGCACCACATATCCCAACACGCTCGATCCCATTTGGCCGTACACACTTTCCTGGGTCATGCCCGGCCTCGGAAGATCAACACGTCGCAGCCCCACCTAGACCAACAGAGAGGTCAGCACGCCGGTCTAAACCTAAGCGCCCAGGGGTCTGGGCCCATCGCCCTTAGCACACCTGCACGTTGCGTGGGCGGCCGGAAGCAGACCTAGCCTAGTAGGCGTTCCAGTCCAATCCAGCGCGCGCCGCTCCGTTGCTGACGTCACGAAGGCTTCGGCTGATACCACGACGTCGAGTGCCCATAACTGTCCCCGTGTAGATGGTTAGTGCGTATAGGCCAATAGCCAGACTCAGATCAAATACCAAGATCTCGTTAAACGTGTTAAGTATCTGCGAACGCCGACCAGGGCCAGGCCCACCTCTCTCCTAGGTGGTCTCAACCTTCCCTGTCGCTCCGCCTCAAAGTAACAGTCGGGGGCCGTCGGGAACCCAGGCCCACCTCTACCGGGATGGAGCCACCTGCCCCTTCAGCCCCCATCTCCGAACAGTATCACAGGTAATGTAACTGTGCAAAGTATATTGTATATGCCCGTGATCACCTCCCGAAGTGATCACGGCCCAGTAGTATAGCATGGCAGACGGACAAGAGTGTAGGGCCACTGATGGAACACTAGCATCCTATACTAAGCAGTAGGATAGCAGGTAATGGTAACAACAGTAGTAGCAAGGACAGGCTATGCATCAGGATAGGAATAATGGAAAGCAGTAACATGCTACACTACTCTAATGCAAGCAGTATAGAGAAGAGTAGGTGATATCTGGTGATCAAAGGGGGGGCTTGCCTGGTTGCTCTGGCAAGAAGAAGGGGTCGTCTTCGATGTAGTCGATCACAGGGGTATCGACAACGGCCTCGGAGCTTACCGGAAAGAAGTAACGGAGGGGGAACACAATAAATAACAGAGCAATCAAATGCAACACAAAGCAAGACGCGGCAATACGTTGTGCTAGGAGTGACCAAACGCAGGGACAGGTGATACCGACGAACGGGGAAAACATCCGGGAAAGTATTCCCGATGTTCCGCGTTTCCGGACAGACGGACCGGTGGGGGAAAGTTGCGTGTTTGCTATACTAGGGAAGTGTGACGGATGAACGGGTTGTGTATTCAGATTCGTCTCGTTGTTCTGAGCAACTTTCATGTACAAAATATTTCCATCCGAGATACGGTTTATTTTATATGATTTTTCAAAGTTTATAGTATTTTTTTTATGATTTTCTGGAATATTTTTATTTAATCTAATCCGAATTTGACCAAGTCAATTTGACTAGTCAAAAGGGTGGATGTGGCCCACATGTCATTGACATATAATTTAATTGATGGATAAACTAAAATGGAGGGGTTAAATTAACACAGGGGGCCACATGTCATAGGCTAGCAATTATCCAAAGTACTAATTAGTCTAACTACTCATTAGCTACTAACCTAAATAGGGCCGGTCACATCCAGAGACGCAGCCGGCCACACACACGCTGCACACACACACACACATCACACAAGCACACAGGGCCGGCCAGAGGCACACAGCCGGCCACACACGGCGCACACACATAATGTTAGGGAGTAACTCTATTCCTTTTAACACAAGATAGCATTTTGTGATTTTTGTAGGATTTAAACCACGCATCAAAAGTATTTGGTCCAGTGGGATAAAATGGAGTTTGTCATGTATACTTTCTACTTATATTATTTTCACTCATGTTTACAACTGTTTAACCACAGTTTAGGGGCTGCCCAGGGGGTTACTCGATGTAATATTCGCAAAGCTAGCTAGCAGCTACAGTAGCTATCATCAGTTAGCAGTAGACGAGTAGCAAGCGGCAGCAGCATTGGGCAACCAGAAGCAGTAGTCGCCGGTAGTATCAGGCACGCACGACGGCGCGTGCGCAAGCGCAAGGCACGGCCAGCACGGGGAGTAGCGAGCAGCGCCGGGCGGCAAGCAAGGCAGCAACGCAGCGGCCTGAACAACAGCAACTAGCAGCCATACGCAGCGCCAGCAGCAGAACGCAGCAGCCGCGGCGACAGAGCAAAGTAGCAACGGCAGAAGACGCGACACGCGGCAAAGTAGGATGCAGCTCGGGCGTAGGCGCGGGCGTGGGCGCGAGCATGTGCGGGTGAGCGCGTGTAGGGCGGCCAAGGTCGCGGCCGGACGCGGCCAGAGGCGAGGGAGCGCGAGGCTGAGCGGTGGCGCCAGCTCGGACTCGACGGGGTCGAAGCCACGGGCGCACACACGACGAGCATGAGGCTAGGGGAGCACCTACGCGATCCAGCGAAGATGATGGGCACACGCGTGTGACCAGTAGGCCACTGGAGTGACGCCGGCGACCAGCCGTGCGGCCTCAAGCTTCGGCCATGACGGTCCTATGGCCTAGAGGACGAGCTCGTGCAAGAGAGGTGAGGGGGAAGGAAGAGGAGCTCACAGTGAGCCTGTAGGTGTGCATAGCGGGCTCGGGGGAGACTCGGAGGCGACGAATCCCGGCAATGGCGTTGGCGGTGCAGAGAAGGGGAACGACTCGATCCGGTCGAAGCAGAGGCACTCGGCTCGCGTTCTTCAGCGTAGAGGAAGAAGCGGAGGCGGGAGGAGCTCCTGGCGCAGTCCTAGGCGAAGGGAAGGGCAGTGGCCACGGGATCGAAGAGTGTCATGGCGATGATGGCGTCCGGGTGTGTGCGGGGGAGGAGGATCTGGGGCGAGAGGGGGAGAGTTGGGTTGCTAGGGTTTGCCACTGGGTCGGGAGCACCTTATAGGACGTCGAGGAGTCGCGGGATGGCCGCCACGCACGGATGGTGCTGCCATGGCCGGTCGGATGCCCTCCACGATCCCCTGTCTCCTGTAGAGAGGTGGGAGGAGAGGTGGAGGTGGGCTGGGCTGGCCATTTTGCTAGATGGGCCAAGGTGCCTAGTAGATTAGGTCCTCTTACCTTTTATTTATGTTCTGCTTTCACAATTCTTCTCTGTTTTGCAATTTCTACATAAAAGATATGGAGTTTTGGTTCAACAAGGTACTTGACACATAAATACTATGCAATGCTATGAGCTAGCACATCAAGTCCCAACTTATTTTGAAACGTGCAAATATTTATTTAAATTGAAAAGGATCAATTAAAAGTTGTTGGTCCAATTCAAAATAGGTTAAGGGTATTTTAATAATTCCAATAATATTGGTTTATTCATGACAATTGGTTAGTGAATGTTTGCAACCCAACGAACATTTTTGTTTTACCGTTGGAAGAAATAATAATTTGACTTTATTTTAAATTTTGAATTAAATTCGGTTTGGATCAAAGTGAGGTTTAGAAAATTAATTGCGATGACATGGCACCATTAGTGTGTGGTTACTGTAGCTTAACTACCCGGGTGTTACAGATATCTATCTAAGTGGGAGTTCTTAAATAATATGATTAATTGAACTTAAATTTATCATGAACTTAGTACCTGATAGTATTTTGCTTGTCTATGTTGTTGTAGATAGATAGCCCGTGTTGTTGTTCTGTTGAATTTTAATGTGTTCCTTGAGAAAGCAGAGTTGAAAGATGATGGTAGCAATTACACGGACTGGGTCCGTAATTTGAGGATTATCCTCATTGCTGCACAGAAGAATTACGTCCTGGAAGCACTGTTGGGTGCCAGGCCTGCTGCAGATGCTGCTGATGACGTTAAGAACGTCTGGTAGAGCAAAGCTGATGACTACTCGATAGTTCGGTGTGCCATGCTTTACGGCTTAGAACCGGGACTTCAACGATGTTTTGAACTTCATGGAGCATAAGAGATGTTCCAGGAGTTGAAGTTAATATTTCAAGCAAATTCCCGGATTGAGAGATATGAAGTCTCCAATAAGTTCTATAGCTTCAAGATGGAGGAGAATAGTTCTGTCAGTGAACATATACTTAGAATGTCTCGGTACAATAATCACTTGACTCAACTGGGAGTTAATGTTCCTGTTGATAGTGTCATTGACAGAGTTCTTCAATCACTGCCACCAAGCTACAAGAGCTTCGTGATGAACTATAATATGCAAGGGATGGATAAGACAATTCCCGATCTCTTCGTAATGCTAAAGGCTGCAGAGGTAGAAAACAAGAAGGAGCATCAAGTGTTGATGGTCAACAAGACCACCAGTTTCAAGAAAAAGGGTAGGGAAGAAAAAGGGGAACTTCAAAAAGAATGGCAAACAAGTTGCTGCTCAAGAGAAGAAACCTAAGTCTGGACCTAAGCCTGAGACTGAGTGCTTCTACTGCAAACAGACTGGTGAAAGGATCGATATGGTTGACTAGAGGGGGGGGGGTGAATAGGCTACTAACAATTTTTAGCTTTTCTTTAACAATTTAAACTTTGCATCAAAGTAGGTTGTCTAGATATGCAACTAGGTGAGCAACCTATATGATGCAACAAGGATAGGAACACAAGCAAGCAAGAGATATGAAACGAATAAGCTTGCTCAAATAAAGGCACGAGATAACCAAGAGTGGAGACGAGGATGTGTTGCCGAAGTTCCTTCCCTTTGAGAGGAAGTACGTCTCCGTTGGAGCGGTGTGGAGGCACAATGCTCCCCAAGAAGCCACTAGGGCCACCGTATTCTCCTCACGCCCTCACACAATGTGAGATGCCGTGATTCCACTATTGGTGCCCTTGAAGGCGGCGACCGAACCTTTACAAACAAGGTTGGGGCTCTCTCCACAACTTAATTGGAGGCTCCCAACAAAACCACGAAGCTTCACCACAATGGAATATGGCTCCGAGGTGACCTCAACCATCTAGGGTGCTCAAACATCCAAGAGTAACAAAATCCACACAAGAAAGTATGGGGGAAGCAAATATCCTTTGGTGGAAGTGTAGATCTAGGTCTCCTCCTTCAATCCCTAGCAAATCAACAAGTTTTAGTGGCTAGAGAGAGAGAGATCGGGCAAGAGAGCTTGAAGTGCATTAATGGTGGAGTGAGAGAGGTCAAAGGTAAGAGTGGTAGGTGGGAGAAGCTCTCTTAAATACCAACCCTAAAAATCCAGCCGTTGCTGCATTTTCAGCCCCGCAGCGGTACAACCAGTCCTTGTCCCGGTACAACCGGGACTCACGGTGTAGCTGTAGAACCCTACCAGGCGGTACAACCGGGCCACTAGGCGATAGTACCGGTTAAGAGAATGACCGGACCAACCGCCCAGCCACCGCACAACTACCGTCTCGAAACAGAGACGAGACCGGTACTTGAGCGGTGCAAGACCGGAACAACCGCGTGGCCCTGAGCTCTTGGACGGCGAAGTTCTGAGCGGAAGAACCGCTCAGACCACCGGTGGTACCGGTCATCGAGGATCGACCAGATCAACCGGGCCACCACCACACAACTACCGCCTCGAAACAGAGACGAGACCGGTACTTGAGCGGTGCGTGGCCGGAACCACCGCCCTAGCCTTTGTTGAGCAAGGTGGCGGTACCACCGCCCGGAGGCAGCGGTACAACCACTCGGTCAAAGCTGGAGAGCGTCAGGGTCCAGCGGTACAACCGCTCGAGGGAGTGGTACAACCGCTGGGAAGAGCAGAAACATGAAGGAAAGACGGGGGGAACTCTCTCTCTCATAACTGAGGAAGACAAAGGAGGGGTGAGGAAAGTGTACGTGAACTGATTCCCCCAGAGCTTCCTAATGAGGATTCCCTCTTGATAGTATGGGTACTCTACGACCAAAGAAAATAAAAGCGTAGAGGACACGTCTTCGATCTTTTCCTACGAGAGGCAATAGCAATCCGATGTAAGCCTAAGCATCGAGAACCTGAAACATATAGCACACGATTAGACCACAAAGGGTTGTCATCATCATCCAAAACATAAAGTAGGGAAATGCCCTTTCAATCTCCCCCTTTTTGGTGGATGATGACAACAACACGATTTGCAAGAGATAAGTCAATGAAATCTAGACGGAACTCCCCCTGAATGTGTGCCCCAACAGGAACTAGCTGTTAGAAAGCATGGGCACCCTTTCAGGACTAGACTCCCCCTAGATTTTATAGACTCACCACTCTGAGCACAAAAGGAGAGACAATATAATACTTAGAGTGCAATAATAACGATAAGGACCGATGACCGGAAAGGTAAAAGGAGTAACATAAGTCTCACACACAGCAAGGAACGAAACAAGTCCACGAACAAAGACCAACACTAAACACGAGAAAAAGAGAAAAACCCATGCAAATCCCCGAGACCTATAGAACCCTCTCCCCCTTTGGCATCAAGACACCAAAAAGGAAAAGAGCGAAGCTAGCGTCCCAAAGCTCAGGCGTCCTCCTCTGACTCCTCGGTCGCATCTGGATCCTCATCATCAGAGTCGTCATCGTCTTCGTGATCGGATTCTTCCATGGCATTGTCAGCTGCTGCAAACGAGGAGGATGGCTAGGGAGGAGCTTCATCATCAGTCCAGGTGCTATGGGTAGAAATCCAACGCTCCTCTGGGGTGATGCTCTTCTCAGAGCCACTCTGAACCGACATGTTGAGGTGCTTCATCATTGCAATTTGGCGACGTCGTGCAAGCTTCTCATTGACATGTGCCTCATACATCTTCTTCTGGATGTCAGCCTGGAGACAAAAGGTCTTCACCTTGGCAGTGAGTTTGGCCACCCACGAAGGCTTGGCCCCTGGCTCCAGCTCAAAGTCCTCATCATAAGAAGTAGCATAGACATCCTCAGGAGCATTTTCAGGGAAGCGAGGCTCGGCATGCTTCTTCTTCTTAAGGAGCTTGACCTCATGAACAGTGAGGTTGTCTGGAGAAGTGAGGAGCTCTCCAGGATGACGAACATCCCACACAGAGTTCAGAAAGCACATGACAAACAGGGCATAGATTGGGACTTTACGGTAGATGACCATGTTGTACATCTCATGCCACATCCAATTTGACACATCAAACGTTGCCCCTGTCCCCACCATGGTCTTCATAGCAACCATCAAATCAACCAGATAACCATGAATCTCATCTTGATTGCCCACCTTGGGCAAGAGCACATTGTGGAACGCTCGGTGCATGATGTCATAGACCTTCTCCAAATCCTTGGATTCTCCAATAATCCCACAGCCCCGAATATACAGAGGGGAAATCTTCTCCTTAAGCATGGACTCAGGAAAGTCATGAGGACGAATGCCACCCCTTCCTTCCAGACCGGTATCCTCGTACCCAATAGCATTGCAGAATGCCCTCCAGGGAACGTGAAACAATTCATCGCGACACATGAAAGTGAGAGTGCGTGCATCATCTTCCCCAAAATGAACCGTGGCATAGAACTGATGGATGAGTTGAACATCAAATTCACAATTGATTGACATGAGCTTGACAAGATCAATCTCCTCGTAGAGAGCCAGCGCCTCACCAAAATACTCCATGTTGTTCCTCCAATGATCAAGATCAATTGTCCACTGCTTGGCATATTTGTTCTTGTTGTGCTCAAAGAGTTCATGAATAATCCGCACTTGCATCTCATTCCGGAACTGAACGGTGGTCCAACGGGGAGCAATGGGAACCTCATACGGATTCTTTGATCGGAAGGCTTCCCAATCCTTGGCTTTCCAATGATGCAGCGGCATAACCACACGTTGCTTAGCAGCTGCAGACTTTTCACGGCGAGTAGGCTTGGTGGGAATCACAACTTCTTCTTCATCATCAGACACAACCGGGCGCAAGGTCCTTCGTGCCCTCTTCTTGGTCTTGCGTGGAGCAGAGCAAGAACTAGAGCCACCTGAACACACACACGAAAAGAACACACAAAAACCCAACAAGGATGAGAGGATTGCACCCACTAGCAGAAAAGGAACAAGTTGCAACAACAGAGAAGATAGAACAGTGCTTTGTGGTTGATATACTCTGGTTGTACCAGATCTTCCGCCGGTAGTACCGCTCCAGCGGTTGTACCGCCCGGAGGGGCGGTAGAACCGCTGACAGTGGCACTACCAGGGAAGATAGATCTAAACGAGGTATACGAATCACACAAGTAATATTCTGAATTCTAAGTGCTGCAAACAAGACAGGAGGCAATCAAAGATCTCTTCTACTCCATAGTTCAACCACTAATCACGGAAAGTTAAGTAATGCCCTAGACAAGGAAGAACCCTAGAAAGAACTAGGAGCAAAGAACACGAGGCATTACCACCATCCATGGGAAGAGATCGGGAGGCCTCCACGGAGAGAATCCACGGTGAGCCAAGGATCCGAAGCACGAGACGCACTCCGGGGCAGGGGTAGAGATGGCCGGCGGCTAGGGCAAGGAGAAGAGGAACGAGGACGAAGGGAAAAAGACAACCCTTCAGCCCCGTCGAGTATATATAGGCCCGTAGACATGCCCCGGTAGAACCGCTTAGGGGAGCGGTTGTACCGCTCGTCTGGTACAGACCGGTGGTTGGAGGCAATACTTCCGGTGCCTGGGAGGCAGCGGTAGTACCGCTCGGCATCAACCGGTAGTACCGGACGTAGGTTACTGTGGGTTGGGCGGTGGAACTGCCCAAGCACCGAACGGAGACCCATTGGGACGGCACAACCCGGTACCAGCGGTAGAACCGCCCATGATACCGGTTGTACCGCCCGACCACCTATGCCCAAGCCAAGATCAAATGAGTGAAATCCGAAGGGAGGAAGAAAGAGCACAAAAGCAACACCCTAGGAGACCCCAACATAAAGAGCAAAGAAAGAACGAGAGAAAACAACACGAGAACAACAAGGCTAACTCCAACCTCCCGAAGAGAGGACGGTGGCCGATGCCACCTATGTTTGAGTCAATTGGTATGGCACCGCGAAGAATTATCCTTGGGTCCATGACCAAAACTCGTCTTTGAAGCACAAGTACCATCAAACATGGCTAATGTGAAAGACTCGATCAATTTATGCATAATGGGGGGAGGGAGAGTTCATTGAGAGAACATCACTCCTCCTATGTTCATGCCTACATCTAAACAAGACAATATGTTGAGTACGGTGGGGTGTGCAAGAGTTCAAGCAACATTGCTCGAATCAATGATATTTAGCTCATGCCTTAACTCGCGAAATCTTGCTTCATCCAAGGGCTTTGTGAAGATATCTGCAAGGTTATCATGAGTGTTGACATAGTTGAGCTCGATCTCTCCTTACCTAATGTGATCCCGGATGAAGTGATACCGGATCTCAATATGCTTCGTCTTGAAGTGTTGCACCGGGTTGAGAGAGATCTTGATGGCACTTTCATTATCACACCAAAGAGGCACTTTGTCACAAATGACACCGTAATCCTTTAAAGTTTGCCTCATCCATAAGAGTTGTGCACAACAACTCCCGGCTGCAACATACTCCGCCTCGGTGGACGAGAGAGACACACAACTTTGCTTTTTGGAAGACCAACTTACCAAAGAGCAACCAAGGAATTGGCACCCTCCGGAAGTGGACTTCCTATCCACTTTGTCTCCCGCCCAATCGGAATTCGAGTGCCCTACAAGCTTGAAGTTTGATCCTCTTGGATACCATAAGCCAAAGTTTGGGGTATGAGCCAAATATCTAAAGATTCGTTTGACCGCCACATAGTGACTTTCCTTAGGTGCGGCTTGAAACCGTGCACAAATTCCCACACTCAACATGATATCCGGTCTAGATGCACAAAGGTAAAGCAAGGAACCAATCATGGAGCGATATACCTTTTGATCCACCACTTTACCATTGGTATCTAAGTCAAGTTGGCACTTGGTGGGCATTCGAGTGGAAGCCGGCTTGACGTCACTTAGTTTGAATCTCTTGAGCATGTCTTGAGTGTATTTTGATTGATTGATGAAGGTTCCTTCTCTTCTTTGCTTCACTTCGAACCCTAGAAAGAACTTCAACTCTCCCATGGAGGACATCTCGAACTTTGAGGTCATGAGAGCGACAAATTCCTCATTGAAAGCTTTGTTAGGAGAACCAAAGATAATGTCATCAACATATAGTTGGCACACAAACAACTCCCCCTTGACCTTCTTAGTAAAAAGAGTAGGGTCGATTAGCCCAACTTCAAAACCACGATCTTGTAACAACTTGGTAAGGTGGTCATACCATGCACGTGGGGCTTGTTTAAGGCCATAGAGTGCCTTATCGAGTTGATACACATGATCGGGAAGGTAGGGATCCTCGAACCCGGGGGGTTGATTGACGTAAACCAATTCATTAATAGGACCATTAAGAAAAGCACTCTTCACATCCATTTGTTGTAACTTAAAGTTATGATGAGAAGCATATGTAATCAACATGCGAATGGATTCAAGACGAGCAACAGGAGCAAAGGTTTCACCGTAGTCGATACCTTCGACTTGGGAGTAGCCTTGTGCTACCAAACGAGCCTTGTTGCGAATGATAATCCCATGGGCATCTTGCTTGTTCTTGAATATCCACTTGGTTCCAATGACATTGTGGTTCCCCATTGGCCTTGGCACCAATCTCCATACTTTGTTGTGCTCGAAGTTGTTGAGCTCTTCATGCATGGCATTGAGCCAATCCGGATCTTCTAGCGCCTCATAGACCTTGTGGGGTTCCACACAAGAGACAAACGCGTGATGCTCACAATAATTTGCTAATTGTCTACGAGTGCTTACCCCCTTTCTTAAGCTTCCAAGCACATTCGTCATGAGATGATCCTTGGTGGAGAGCTTGGATGCAATCTTGGCGGCACGACGCTCTAATTCCTCCTCGGTGGTGAGTTCAGGAGCGGTTACTTGATCATCTTGAGCGCCGTCATGAACTTGTTCTTGATCTTGAACTTGCTCGGGGGAGAGAACTTGACCTTGGGCATCACTTGGTGTGTCAACACCGTCTTGAGTATGATCTTGCCCTTGGTCTTGTTCATGAGGTTGAGGGCCTTCACTTTGTTCTTCGGAAGCGTGTGGGCCTTGGGTTGGTGATGGCTCCACTTGAGTGGAGCATTGTCCTTCTCCTTCGGCCACAAGGGGTTCCTCAATGGGTAGGATAAAACCAACGCCCATTCTTTTTATGGCTTGAGGAGGAATTTCATCACCTACATCACAAGTGCCACTTTGCTCCACTTGGGAGCCATTATTCTCATCAAACTCCACGTTACACGTCTCCTCAATAAGTCCCGTGGATTTATTGAGGACACGGTAAGCATGAGAGTTTGTAGCATAACCAACAAATATGCCCTCATAAGCTCTAGCCTCAAATTTAGACAACCGAACACCTTTCTTGAGAATGAAACACTTACACCCGAATACCCGGAAGTACTTGAGGTTGGGCTTGTTACCGGTGAGTATCTCATATGGAGTCTTGTTCAAGCCCTTGCGGAGGTAGAGCCGATTGGATGCATGACACGCGGTGTTGATGGCTTCGGCCCAAAAGTTGTACGGAGACTTGAACTCCGCCATCATGGTCCTTGCCGCATCCATCAACGTCCAGTTCTTCCTCTCCGCAACACCGTTTTGTTGAGGGGTGTAGGGTGCGGAATATTGATGCTTGATTCCCTCATCACTAAGAAACTCATCCAAGGTGTAGTTCTTGAACTCGGTGCCGTTGTCACTTCTTATTGTCAAGATCTTTGCATTGTGTTGACGTTGTGCTTCATTTGCAAAGTCAATGATAGTTTGTTGGGTCTCGCTCTTCCTCTTGGAGAAATACACCCACGTGTACCTTGAGTAGTCATCCACAATCACCAAGCAATACTTCCTACCTCCAAGACTATCGAAGGATGGAGGCCCAAAGAGATCCATGTGAAGGAGCTCCAAAGGCCTCTTTGAATAAATGATAGTCGTGGGAGGGTGAGCCTTCTCATGTAGCTTTCCTTCGATACAGGCACTGCAAGCACGATCTTTAGCAAAACTAACATTCGTTAGTCAACGAACATGGTCCCCCTTGAGGAGACTTTGCAAAGATCTCATATTGACATGGGCTAAACGGCGATGCCAAAGCCATCCCACATCTACTTTAGCCATTAGGCATGTCGCGGTCTTAGTGGGTCGCTCCAAAAAGTTAATCACATATAGACCGTTCTCGACATGCCCAACAAAGGCTACTTTAAGAGTCTTGCTCCACAAGAGGGCCACGGTATCGATATCAAAGAAAGTGGCAAAGCCCATGATTGCAAGTTGACGAACCAAAAGTAAATTGTATGCAAGGGACTCAACAAGCATGACCTTCTCGATCATGAGATCATGAGAGATGACCACCTTGCCAAGTCCCAATACCTTAGAAGATGAGGCGTCACCCCACTCAACATTGGTGGGCATAGATGGAACCTTGTGCACGTCCACCACCAAGTCCTTGCTTCTGGTCATATGATTTGTAGCTCCGCTATCGAGCAACCATGATCCCCCACCGGAAGCAAACACCTACAAGAGATTAATGCTTGGTTTTAGGTACCCATTTTGTAATGGGTCCTTTGATGTTAGTAACAAGGGTCTTTGGAACCCAAATAGACCATTCAATGTATTCATGAAGAGAACCAACAAATTTGGCATAAACATGCCCATCACTAGCATGACATAACACATAAGAAGGATTAAAATTGCCGGCTTTGTTGGGAGGGGTGGCATTGCCCTTCTTGACATTGCCGCCCTTTGCAATGTTCTTCTTCTTCTCCTTGGACACACTCTCTCCCTCCTTCACAAAGGTTTGCATGAGAGGAGGGGGTCGTTTGGTCTTGTCATTCTTCTTCTTGTTCTTGGAGTCGGGCACGTACCCAACCCCTTCCTTGGCCACGACTTCCTTTTGACTACTCAAAAGGTCGTTGAGGTTCTTTTCACCTTGTATGCATGACACAAGGCCTTTCTCAAGCTGCTCCTTCAACTTAGCATTTTCCTCAACAAGATGTATATGCTCACAACACGGGTTAGTAGCATTTGCATTGTCAATTAAAACCATATGAGGAAATGTGGCTTTTTTCCTTAGTTAGCTTCACTTGGAGTTGATCATGAGACTCCTTGAGACTAGCGTGACTACCCTTCAAGGCCTTGTGGGCCTTTTCAAGTATATCAAACTCCTCTTTGAGTCTAGCAAGATCAACCCCAAGTTTGGCCTTCTCGGAATTTAGCACACGAGAAATAACAAGAGAATGATCACGATCTTTTTTTACTTTAGCATGATCTTCGTTGTGTGACTCCTCAAGAGCCAAACGCAGACCACGCTCTTCCTCAAGAGCATTGGAAAGATCCAAAATCTCATCGGCATAGTCACGACTATGCCCTTCCATCTTAGAGATGGTATCTTCGTGAGCATCGATCATGTCATTAGCTTCACCAAGTTGTTCCAAGAGAGCAACAAAGTGCTTCTTGGACTTGCCCTTGAGTTTACCCATAAAGGTCTCAAACTCATTCTCCTCCACATTAGTTCCCTCATGTTCACCAATGCAATCCATTGAAGAAGGATGATTAATGATGGTAGTTTTGATGTTGGGGGTTACCTTGTTGGTGGCTTTAGCCATGAGGCACTTGGTGGTGATGCTCTCATTGGGTGAGTCGAAGAGAGACACCCGTGGAGTCATCACAATGGCAACGGAGGCCATGGCAACCGACTCATCACTTTCATCATCGTCATCATCCTCATTGTACTCTTCTTGTACCACCAATACCCTGGGAGGCGTCTTCTTGGTGAAGTTGCTCTTGTTGGGGAACGACTTGGCCTTGTCCTTTCGGATGAGCTTGCCACCATTGTCTTCCCTCTTCTCATACGGGCATTCCGCAACAAAATGACTCACGTTGCCGCAATTGTAGCAAGTCCTTACACGTTGCTTGCCCTTCGAGCCACTTGAGTTATTTTTTCTAAAGTTTGGCCTTGAGTTTTTCTTGCTCCAAAATTGCCTTGAAGCAAGTGCCATGTGTTCATGATATGCATACTTCGTATCTTCGGGGTTTCTCTCCTCTTCTTCCTCTTCTTCTTCAACGGTGAGCTTGGCCTTCAATGCAAGGTTAGGCCTCTTTGCCCTTTGAGAACGAAGCACCGCATTGTCGGCGGTCTTGTCCAAAATTTTCATGGCCACAAACTCATCCAACACTTCGCTTGAGGTCAAAGTGTGGAAGTCTGGTCTTTGATGAATGACGGAGGACATGGCCTTGTGATAGGGCATCATTGCCTTGAGGAATTTGTGCTTGATCCAATTGTCATCCGTTTCCTTGCTCCCGTGGTCTCGTAGTGAGACTGCGAGTTTGGTTACTCTCCGATAAAGCTCACGAGGTTCTTCATCTTCTTTCATTGCAAACTCATCGGCCTCATCTTGTACCACTTCATAGTTGGAGCGTTGAATGCTTGCGCTTCCCCGGTAGAGAGAGACAACACAATGCCATGCATCTTTGGCCAAGGCGAAGGGACGAAGATGAGGTAGGTTTTCGGGTGGAATTGCATCTTGAATGATGAAGAGAGCATTCTCATTGAATTGATTGTCCGTGGCTTCTCGAGGAGTAAAGTTGCTTGAATCACGCGGATAGAAACCTTCTTCAATGATTCTCCAAAGGTTAGTGTTCACATGATTTAAATGACGTTTAAAGCGGTAAACCCAAGAATCAAAGTCCTCATTTTTCACAATCTTAGGGGGAGGACCGGCATGATTCAAATGAGTAGAAGGAACCGGTCCACCATAAACAAGTGGTGGTTCCACATGAGCAAAGATGCCGGTGCCATTTTTACCACTAGAAGACGGAGCCTTTTCACTACTAGCTTCCCCCTTGTCGGGGATAACATCCGTCACCTTGTCGGTGGGATCACCCACTTTCAACGGTGCGGTGGAAAGTTTAAGCCCCTCAAGAAATTTAGTAAACATGCTTTCAACCTCGGTCTTCATGGAGGTCTTCAATGTCTCTAAGGCCACATTGAACTCCTCACGAGAGACCGAGGTTCCCCCATCGCCCGTAGACGAGATCAGATTCACACCAGAGTGTTCCTCCACACCGTCTACGGTATCAACCATACTCTTTGGACGGCAAAGTCCTTAATAAAGAGACGAGGCTCTGATACCAATTGAAAGGATCGACATGGTTGACTAGAGGGGGGGTGAATAGGCAACTAACAATTTTTAGCTTTTCTTTAACAATTTAAACATTGCATCAAAGTAGGTTGTCTAGATACGCAACTAGGTGAGCAACCTATATGATGCAACAAGGATAGGAACACAAGCAAGCAAGAGATATGAAACGAATAAGCTTGCTCAAATAAAGGCACGAGATAACCAAGAGTGGAGATGGTGGAGACGAGGATGTGTTGCCGAAGTTCCTTCCCTTTGAGAGGAAGTACGTCTCCGTTGGAGCGGTGTGGAGGCACAATGCTCCCCAAGAAGCCACTAGGGCCACCGTATTATCCTCACACCCTCACACAATGCGAGATGCCGTGATTCCACTATTGGTGCCCTTGAAGGCGGCGACCGAACCTTTACAAACAAGGTTGGGGCTCTCTCCACAACTTAATTGGAGGCTCCCAACAAAACCACGAAGCTTTACCACAATGGAATATGGCCCCGAGGTGACCTCAACCGTCTAGGGTGCTCAAACACCCAAGAGTAAAAAAATCCACACAAGAAAGTATGGGGGAAGCAAATATCCTTTGGTGGAAGTGTAGATCTAGGTCTCCTCCTTCAATCCCTAGCAAATCAACAAGTTTGAGTGGCTAGAGAGAGAGATCGGGCAAGAGAGCTTGAAGTGCATTAATGGTGGAGTGAGAGAGGTCAAAGGTAAGAGTGGTAGGTGGGAGAAGCTCTCTTAAATACCAACCCTAAAATTCCAGCCGTTGCTGCGTTTTCAGCCCTGCAGCGGTACAACTGGTCCTTGTCCCGGTACAACTGGGACTCACAGTGTAGCTGCAGAACCCTACCAGGCGGTACAACCGGGCCACTAGGCGGTAGTACCAGTTAAGAGAATGACCGGACCAACCGCCCAGCCACCGCACAACTACCGTCTCGAAACAGAGATGAGACCGGTACTTGAGCGATGCAAGACCGGAACAACCGCGTGGCCCTGAGCTCTTGGATGACGAAGTTCTGAGCGGAAGAACCGCTCAAACCACCGGTGGTACCGGTCATCGAGGATCGACCAGATCAACCGGGCCACCACCGCACAACTACCGCCTCGAAACAAAGACGAGACCAGTACTTGAGCGATGCGTGGCCGGAACCACCGCCCTAGCCTTTGTTGAGCAAGGTGGCGGTACCACCGCCCGGAGGCAGCGGTACAACCGCTCGGTCAAAGCTGGAGAGCGTCAGGGTCCAGCGGTACAACCGCTCCAGGGAGCGGTACAACCGCTAGGAAGAGCAGAAACATGAAGGAAAGACAGGGGGAACTCTCTCTCTCTCATAACTGAGGAAGACAAAGGAGGGGTGAGGAAAGTGTACGTGAACTGATTCCCCCAGAGCTTCCTAATGAGGATTCCCTCTTGATAGTACGGGTACTCTACGACCAAAGAAAATAAAAGCGTAGAGGACACGTCTTCGATCTTTTCCTACGAGAGGCAATAGCAATCCGATGTAAGCCTAAGCATCAAGAACCTGAAACATATAGCACACGATTAGACCACAAAGGGTTGTCATCATCATCCAAAACATAAAGTAGGGAAATGCCCTTTCAACTGGTCACTGGAAGCGGAACTGCCCCAAGTATTTGGCGGATAAGAAGGATGACAAGGTGAACAAAGGTATATGTGATATATATATATATATATATATATATATATTATTGATGTGTAACTTACTAGAGCTCGCAGTAGCACCTGGGTATTTTATACTGGTTCTATTGCTAATATTTGCAACTCGAAACAGGGACTACAGATTGAGCGAAGATTGGTTACGGATGAGGTGACGATGCGCGTGGGAAATGGTTCCAAAGTCGATGTGATCGCCGTCGGCACGCTACCTCTACATCTACCTTCGGGATTAATTTTAGACCTGAATAATTGTTATTTGGTGCCAACGTTAAGCATGAACATTATATCTGGATCTTTTTTTATGCGAGACGATTATTCATTTAAATCCTAGAATAATGGTTGTTCTATTTATATGAGTAATATCTTTTATGGCCATGCACCCTTGAAGAGTGGTCTATTTGTGATGAATCTCGATAGTAGTGATACACATATCCATAATGTTGAAGCCAAAAGATGCAGAGTTGATAATGATAGTGCAACTTATTTGTGGCACTGCCGTTTGGGTCAAATTGGTGTAAAGCGCATGAAGAAACTCCATACTGATGGACTTCTAGAATCACTTGGTACTTGCGAACCATGCCTCATGGGCAAGATGACTAAAACACCGTTCTCCGGAACAATGGAGCGAGCAATGGATTTGTTGGAAATCATACATACAGATGTATGTGGTCTGATGAATATTGAGTCTCGTGGCGGATATCGTTATTTTCTCACCTTCACAGATGACTTAAGCAGATATGGGTATATCTACTTAATGAAACATAAGTCTGAGACATTTGAAAAGTTCAAAGAATTTCAGAGTGAAGTTGAAAACCATCGTAACAAGAAAATAAAGTTTCTACGATCTGATCATGGAGGAGAATATTTGATTTACGAGTTTGGTGTACATTTGAAACAATGCGGAATAGTTTCGCAAATCACGCCACCCGGAACACCATAGCGTAATGGTGTGTCTGAACTCGTAATCGTACTTTACTAGATATGGTGCGATCTATGATGTTTCTTACAGATTTACTGCTATCGTTTTGGGGTTATGCTTTAGAGACGGCTGCATTCACATTAAATAGGGCACCATCGAAATCCGTTGAGACGACGCCTTATGAACTATGGTTTGGCAAGAAACCAAAGTTGTCATTTCTTAAAGTTTGGGGCTGCGATGCTTATGTGAAAAAGCTTCAACCTGATAAGCTCGAACCCAAATCAGAGAAATGTGTCTTCATAGGATACCCAAAGGAAACTATTGGTTACACCTTCTATCACAGATCCGAAGGCAAGACATTTGTTGCTAAAAATGGATCCTTTCTAGAGAAGGAGTTTCTCTCGAAAGAAGTGAGTGGGAGGAAAGTAGAACTTGATGAGGTAACTGTACCTGCTCCCTTATTGGAAAGTAGTTCATCACACAAACCGGTTCCTGTGACACCTACACCAATTAGTGAGGAAGCTAATGATGATGATCATGAAACTTTAGATCAAGTTACTACCGAACCTCGTAGGTCAACCAGAGTAAGATCCGCACCAGAGTGGTACGGTAATCCTGTTCTGGAAGTCATGTTATTTGACCACGACGAACCTATGAACTATGAAGAAGCGATGGTGAGCCCAGATTCCACAAAATGGCTTGAGGCCATGAAATCTGAGATGGGATCCATGTATGAGAACAAAGTATGGACTTTGGTTAACTTGAGCGATGATCGGCAAGCCATCGAGAATAAATGGATCTTCAAGAAGAAGACTGACGCTGACGGTAATGTTACTGTCTACAAAGCTCGACTTGTTGCAAAAGGTTTTCGACAAGTTCAAGGGGTTGACTACGATGAGACTTTCTCACCCGTAGTGATGCTTAAGTCTGTCCGAATCATGTTAGCAATCGCTGCATTTTATGACTATGAAATTTGGCAAATGGATGTCAAAACTGCATTCCTGAATGGATTTCTGGAAGAAGAGTTGTGTATGATGCAACCAGAAGGTTCTGTCGATCCAAAGGGTGCTAACAAAGTGTGCAAGCTCCAGCGATCCATTTATGGACTGGTGCAAGCCTCTCGGAGTTGGAATAAACGTTTTGATAGTGTGATCAAAGCATATGGTTTTATACAGACTTTTGGAGAAGCCTGTATTTACAAGAAAGTGAGTGAGAGCTCTGTAGCATTTCTAATATTACATGTGGATGACATATTGTTGATTGGAAATGATATAGAATTTCTGGATAGCATAAAAGGATACTTGAATAAGAGTTTTTCAATGAAAGACCTCGGAGAAGCTGCTTATATATTAGGCATCAAGATCTATAGAGATAGATCAAGACGCTTAATTGGACTTCCACAAAGCACATACCTTGATAAAGTTTTGAAGAAGTTCAAAATGGATCAAGCAAAGAAAAGGTTCTTGCCTGTGTTACAAGGTGTGAAGTTGAGTAAGAATCAATGCCCGACCACTGCAGAAGATAGAGAAAAAATATGAAAAGTGTTCCCTATGCTTCAGCCATAGGCTCTATCATGTATGCAATGCTGTGTAACAAACCTGATGTGTGCCTTGCTATTAGTTTAGCAGGGAGGTACCAAAGTAATCCAGGAGTGGATCACTGGTCATCGGTCAACAACATCCTAAAATACCTAAAAAGGACTAAGGATATGTTTCTCGTTTATGGAGGTGACAAAGAGCTCGTCGTAAATGGTTACATCGATGCAAGCTTTGACACTGATACGGACGCTTCTAAATCGCAAACCGGATACGTGTTTATATTGAACGGTGGAGCTGTTAGTTGGAGCCATTCTAAACAAAGCGTCGTGGCGGGATCTACGTGTGAAGCGGAGTACATAGTTGCTTCAGAAGCAACAAATGAAGGAGTCTGGATGAAGGAGTTCATATCTGATCTAGGTCTCATACCCAGTGCATCGGGTCCAATGAAAATCTTTTGTGACAATACTAGTGCAATTGCCTTGGCAAAGGAATCCAGATTTCACAAAAGAAACAAGCACATCAAGAGACGCTTCAATTCCATCTGGGATCAAGTCCAGGTGGGAGCCATAGAGATTTGCAAGATACATACGGATTTGAATGTTGCAGACCCGTTGACTAAGCCTCTTCCATGAGCAAAACATGATCAACACCAAGACTCCATGGGTGTTAGAATCATTACTGTGTAATCTAGATTGTTGACTCTAGTGCAAGTGGGAGACTGAACGAAATATGCCCTAGAGGCAATAATAAAGTTATTATTTATTTCCTCATATCATGATAAATGTTTATTATTCATGCTAGAATTGTATTAACCGGAAACATAATACATGTGTGAATACATAGACAAACATAGTGTCACTAGTATGCCTCTACTTGACTAGCTCGTTGATCAAAGATGGTTGAGTTTCCTAGCCATAGACATGAGTTGTCATTTGATCAATGGGATCACATCATTAGGAGAATGATGTGATTGACTTGACCCATTCCATTAGCTTAGCACTTGATCGTTTAGTTTACTGCTATTGCTTTCTTCATGACTTATACATGTTCATATGACTATGAGATTATGCAACTCCCGAATACCGGAGGAACAGTTTGTGTGCTACTAAACGTCACAACGTAACAGGGTGATTATAAAGGTGCTCTACAGGTGTCTCCGATGGTGTTTGTGGAGTTGGCATAGATCAAGAATAGGATTTGTCACTCCAATTGTAGGAGAGGTATCTCTGGGCCCTCTCGGTAATGCACATCACTATAAGCCTTGCAAGCAATGTGACTAATGAGTTAGTTGCGGGATGATGCATTACGGAACGAGTAAAGAGACTTGCCGGTAACGAGATTGAGCTGGTATTGAGATACCGACGATCGAATATCGGGCAAGTAACATACCGATGACAAAGGGAACAACGTATGTTGTTATGCAGTTTGACCGATAAAGATCTTCGTAGAATATGTAGGAACTAATATGAGCATCCAGGTTCCGCTATTGGTTATTGACCGGAGACATGTCTCGGTCATGTCTACATAGTTCTTGAACCTGTAGGGTCCGCACGCTTAAAGTTCTGTGACGATCAGTATTATGAGTTTATATGTTTTGATGTACCAAAGGTAGTTCGGAGTCCCGTATATGATCACGGACATGACGAGGAGTCTCAAAGTGGTAGAGACATAAAGATTTATATATTGGAAGCCTACATTTGGACATCGGAAGAGTTCCGGGTGAAATCGGGATTTTACCGGAGTGCCGGAGGGGTTACCGGAACCCCCCGGGGGTTAATGGGCCTTGTTGGGCCCTAGTGGAGAGAGAGGGGCCGGCCAGGGCAGGCCACGCGCCCCCTCCCCCTCTGATCTGAATTGGACTTGGAAGGGGGGGGGGGGCCCCCTTTCCTTCTCCTTCTCCCCCTTCCTTTCCCCCTCCTAGTAGGAGTAGGAAAGAGGGGAGTCCTACTCCTACTAGGAGGAGGGCTCCTCCTCCTGGCGCGCCCTACAGGGTCGGCCGGCCTCCCCCTTGCTCCTTTATATACGGGGGCAGGGGGGCACCCTCGAACACACAAGTTGATCATTGATCTCTCCCAGCCATGTGTGGTGCCCCCCTCCACCATAATCCACCTCAGTTATATTGTAGCGGTGCTTAGGCGGAGCCCTGCGTCGGTAGCTTCATCAACATCGTCACCACGACGTCGTGCTGATGAAACTTTCCCTCGAGCTCTACTGGATCGTGAGTTCGCGGGACGTCACTGAGCTGAACGTGTGCTGAACGCGGAGGTGCCGTACGTTCGGTGCTGAGGATCGGTCGATCGTGAAGACGTACGACTACATCAACCGCGTTGTCATAACGCTTCCGCTTAACGGTTTACGAGGGTACATGGACGACACTCTCCCCTATCGTTGTCATGCATCACCATGATCTTGCGTGTGCGTGGATTTTTTTTTGAAATTACTACGTTCCCCAACACTTGCAGTGCTTAATCTCAAGATCCAAAACATTACTCTCATCATGAAACATATGCATACATTTTTTACCCATGCTGATGTCCCCTGGGTCAAACTTGTATGGCAAGCTCACTACAACAATAACACTGCACCTCAGGCATGCTCATACAAAGGATCGTTCTGGTGGAGAGACCGCATGAAACTCTATGATCTATACTACTATTTAACATCATGCACTGCCAGCAATGGGGACACTATTTTACTATGGAAGGATAAACGGTGTGGCCAAGCCCTGATGGATAAATTGCCCCAGCTACACTCATTTTCTTATGATGATAATATCACCATCCATAAAGCCAAGTACTCTATTAACTACCACTCCATTTTTCAGCTACCATTGTCCAATATTGCTTTCCAGCAATTTACACAACTGTGCAACACCTTGGAGCAACACAAATTCTTCTTCTGACTTCTATTACAAGACAGACTTAATACATGTGACATGTTGACCAGGAAACAATTCCATTTAGATATCACACAATTCTCACTCTGTGAAGATCATACAATGAAAGACAGAGTACGTGTATTCTTTGACTGCTCCTTCAGTCAAGGATTCTGGTGAAGCATTGGCATGGAATGGAACACTGATGTCAACATACACAACATGATACTTGATAGCAAGCAGAGATACAACATGGATTTTCTCATGGAAATTATAATCATTGGGTTCTGGAGCATATGGAATCAAAGACATGATAAAGTTTTTGAAGACATTTAGTGCTCAATAAGCCAATGCAAGAATGGTTTCATCAGCACCTTCCACAACATAATGATGAGGGTTAAGCATAGCGTCAAGGATGGCATGAGATCCTGGATAGATAGTGTATAAGTAGTCTTTGTTTTTATTTTAGCACTAACCCCAATAACATCATGCAACTTCTTTCTTGCTCTTTGTAATAGCACTATCTGATAATATTAGTGAAAATGACATACAATAGGGACTTTCCCTACTGTTACTTGGTTAAAAAATATAAGAGCGCTAAACATCGCTCTTATATTTCTTTACAGAGGGCTAAACACTCTTATATTTCTTTACAGAGGGGGTAAGAACTATTTAGCAAGTTTTTTACGCAATAACCATGATTTACCTGTCATTTTATTGTTAATCAATTTTTTAGGGATACAATCAATTGTTTGGTAAGAATTTAACGACTTACAAAAGGAAGTATTATTTTATTTTGGTAAGTTAATAAGACATGGGACAATTGTTCGCTGACCACATGGATGTCGCTTGAAGACCTTATATGGAGGCTTGTTTTCAAGCTGTGTCTGTGTCGGGCTTTCGTGTCGGTGTCATTCGTTGTTTGCCGGGCCGTTTGTTCGAATGTGTCAGAGATGCCTCTACGGATTGGCAGGCGGTGTGTGCATGGTAAGTCATGCAGTCTAGATGGCTCTATCCAATGGAATAAACACCGGGGCAACCGCTAATGCACAGATTGGCACATGCAAGGAGCGGGCAACTCGGAACACCCTCGGCTGACGCGACATTTGTTTCTGAGTGAACAAGGTTGCAGCTTGTTCGGCTGTTGTCTTGGGCTTGGTTGGGTTATGCTATGCACTTTCACCGGGCCTCTTCAGAGACATTGCTTTTTGACTCCATTTTTTATGTAGGGTGGAACCATAAGGGCCGATCTTTCACGAATTGGAGGGGGATCCCACGAAGAACACGGAGAACCTGAGAGGGAAAACACTCAATCAACAAGATCCAAATCACACATGTGCTAAATCCACATACACAAGGGGAGATACAAAGATCCAAAGTCAACACAAGAGGGTACAAAGGTAGCTAGTTCATCCCAGTCCTTTGAAGGAGGGAGGTCTTTAATCCTAGGAGGATCTTCCCATGAAGGGGTCTTGAATCCACTTGTGGGATCTTGTCACATGGAGGCCTTGATCTCCATGGGAGCACTACTAGGGAAAAGCCTAGCAGTAGCGCGGGTATTTGGTGTATCAGTAGCACAGGTACCCGTGCTGCTGATACGGTGCTACAGCTAAAGTTTAGTAGTAGCGCGTTTTGACACGCGCTAATGCTATACCTACTTACTAGTAGCGCTTTCCATACCAGCGCTACTGCTAAATGCTTTAGTAGTGGCGCTTTCCTGTCCAGCGCTAAAGAGCGTTACTACTATATTTTCTCATATCTTTTTTTGCTACGTATTTGCGATGTTTTTGTACATGTTTTATACAATATTATAATCATATCATAAACATGCAATATGCTCATCATATCATACACATAATAGTCTCATCATATCATCCAACACAAATCATGTCGCCACATCATAATCACGATATAGCTATATAAGTTACATGACATGTCTCATCATACATAATGTAGTACTTCTTGAGGCGTCGGTTCATGATAACCCACAAGTATAGGGGATCGCAACAATTTTCGAGGGTAGAGTATTCAACCCAAATTTATTGATTCGACACAAGGGGAGCCACAGAATATTCTCAAGTATTAGCAGCTGAGTTGTCAATTCAAGCACACCTGGAAACTTAATATCTGCAGCAAGGTATTTAGTAGCAAAGTAATATGATAGTAGTGATAACGGTAGCAAAAAGTAACGGTAGCAAAAGTGATGTTTTTGGGTTTTATAGTGATGGTAACAGTAGCAACGGAAAAGTAAATAAGCGAAGAACAATATAAGAAAAGCTCGTAGGCATTGGATCGGTGATGGAGAATTATGCCGGATGCGATCGATCATGTAACAGTCATAACATAGGGTGACACATAACTAGCTCCAGTTCATCAATGTAATGTAGGCATGTATTCCGAATATAGTCATACGTGCTTATGGAAAAGAACTTGCATGACATCTTTTGTCCTACCCTCCCGTGGCAGCGGGTCCTATTGGAAACTAAGGGATATTAAGGCCTCCTTTTAATAGAGTACCAGACCAAAGCATTAACACATAGTGAATACATGAACTCCTCAAACTACGGTCATCATCGGTAAGTATCCCGATTATTGTCACTTTGGGGTTAACGGATCATAACACATAATAGGTGACTATAGACTTGCAAGATAGGATCAAGAACTCTCATATATTGATGAAAACATAATAGGTTCAGATCTGAAATCATGGCACTCGGGCCCTAGTGACAAGCATTAAGCATAGCAAAGTCATAGCAACATCAATCTCAGAACATAGTGGATACTAGGGATCAAACCCTAACAAAACTAACTTGATTACATGATAAATCTCATCCAACCCATCACCGTCCAGCAAGCCTACGATGGAATTACTCACGCACGGCGGTGAGCATCATGAAATTGGTGATGGATGAAGGTTGATGATGACGATGACGACGGATTCCCCTCTCCGGAGCCCCGAACGGACTCCAGATCTGCCCTCCCGAGAGAGTTTAGGGCTTGGCGGCGGTTCCGTATCGTAAAATGCGATGAATCCTTCTATCTGGTTTTTTATCCCCGAAAGTGAATATATGGAGTCAAGGTTGAGGTCAGTGGAGCGTCAGGGGGCCCATGAGGCAGGGGGCGCACCCAGGGGGGTAGGGAGCACCCCCACCCTCGTGGACAGGGTGTGGGCCCCCTGACGTGGATCTTTTCGCCAATATTTTTTATATGTTCCAGAAATAATCTCCATTGATTTTCAGGTCATTCTGAGAACTTTTATTTCTGCACAAAAATAACACCATGGCAATTCTACTGAAAACAGCGTTAGTCCGGGTTAGTTCCATTCAAATCATACAAGTTAGAGTCCAAAACAAGGGCAAAAGTGTTTGGAAAAGTAGATACGACGGAGACGTATCAACTCCCCCAAGCTTAAACCTTTGCTTGTCCTCAAGCAATTCAGTTGATAAATTGAAAGTGATAAAGAAAAACTTTTACAAACTCTGTTTGCTCTTGTTGTTGTAAATATGTAAAGCCAGCATTCAGGTTTTCAGCAAAAATTATGAACTAACCATATTCACAATAACATTTAGGTCTCATGTTTACTGATATCAATGGTATAATCAGCTAGCGAGCAATAATAATAGATCTCGGATGACAACACTTTGTCAAAACAATCATAATATGATATAACAAGATGGTATCTCAGCCCTTTCTGAGACCGCAAAACATAAATGCAGAGCACCTTTGTAATTCATGGTAAAAGAGATCCAGTCAAGTCATACTCAATGTAAACTAACAGTAATGGATGCAAATGACAGCGGTGCTCTCCAACCGGTGCTTTTTAATAAGAGGGTGATGACTCAACATAAAAGTAAATGGATAGGCCCTTCGTAGAGGGAAGCAGGGATTTGTAGAGGTGCCAGAGCTCGGTTTTGAAATAGATATGAATAATATTTTGAGCGGTATACTTTCATTGTCAACATAACAACCGAGAGATCTCGATATCTTCCATGCCACACACATTATAGGCGGTTCCCAAACAGAATGGTAAAGTTTATACTCCCCCTCCACCAACAAGCATCAATCCATGGCTTGCTCGAAACAACGAGTGCCTCCAACTAACAAGAGTCCTGGGGGAGTTTTGTTTGCAGTTATTTTGATTTGATTTGCATAAAGCATGGGACTAGGCATCCCGGCGACCAGCCATTTTCTCGTGAGTGAGAAGCGGAGTCCACTCCTCTTGAGAATAACCCGCCTAGCATGGAAGATACAAACAGCCCTAGTTGATACATGAGTTGTTCGAGCATACAAAACAGAATGTTTATTTGAAGGTTTAGAGTTTGGCACATACAAATTTACTTGGAACGGTAGGTAGATACCGTATATAGGTAGGTATGGTGGACTCATATGGAATAACTTTGGGGTTTATGGAATTGGATGCACAAGTAGTATTCCCGCTTAGTTCAAGTGAAAGCTGGAAAAAGACTGGGAAGCGGCCAACTAGAGAGCGACAATAGTCATGAACATGCATTAAAATTAATCAACACCGAATGCAAGCATGAGTAGGATATAATGCACCATGAACATAAATATCGTAGAGGCTATGTTGATTTTGTTTCAACTACATGCGTGAACATGTGCCAAGTCAAGCCACTTGAATCGTTCAAAAGAGGATACCACCCTATCATACCACATCATAACCATTTTAATAGCATGTTGGCATGCAAGGTAAACCATTATAAGCTCCTAGATAATTAAGCATGGCATAAGCAACTATAATCTCTTATTGTCATTGCAAACATGTTTCTTTCATAATAGGCTGAATCAGGAACGATGGACTGATCATATTTACAAAAACAAGAGAGGTCAAGTTCATACCAGCTATTCTCATCTCAATTAGTTCATCATATAATCATCATTATTGCCTTTCGCTTGCACGACCGTACGATGTGGATAATAATAATAGTGCACGTGCATTGGACTAAGCTGGAATCTGCAAGCATTCAATTCAAGAGAGAAGACAATGTAATATGGGCTCTTTGTTAGATCAACAATAATGCATATGAGAGCCACTTAACATTTTCATTATGGTCTTCTCCTCTCGACCCCCAAAGAAAGAAAAGAAATAAAACTATATACACGGGAAAGCTCCCAACAAGCAAAATAAGAATGAGAAATATTTTTGGGTTTTCTTTTTAGTTACTACTACTACTACTACTACTACTACAGGCATGGAGAGTAAACTAGCTAAATGCTACAACTATTTTTTTTGTTTTTCTTAAGGTTTATCAAACACACAAGAAGAAATCATAAAAGGGAAATAAACTAGCATGGATATTACAATGAAAAAGTATGAGCACCGACAACTGGCATGAGTGTGTGAACAGGAATGTAATGTCGGTGAGAAGTACGTACTCGCCCAAGCTTAGGCTTTTGACCTAAGTTGGTCTATGGCCACGGCTGGCCTGGCGGATATCCAAAGTAATAGTTGGGGTCGTACTGAGATGCAGCGGCAATTTCCTGATGAGCTGCAGCTTGGAGGCAAGCTGTCTCCGCTCTTCTTTCGTACTCGGTCGCCTCCTCCCTGGTTGTAAAATATCTCCCCTTTGCCTGAAAGTCAAAGAAAGCGGGAGCAGGGAGAGCGACGTGATAGGTGCGTCGTCTGTTAAAGATTAGTTGGTACTGGAGGGACTGGTCGTTCCTCTCAACAAACTGATGACGAACCATAGCATCGTAATCTAAATAAGCAGGAGGCAACTCAATATCATATCCACGTATGGGTATCTCAAGAAAGTTAGCTATACGAGTTGCATAAATTTCACCAAAGAAATCTCCATGAATACGATTATTATGCTACCTACGTGCAACAATGGCCCCCAAGTTGTATTGTCTATCTCCTAATACAACACTCTTGAGAACACTAAGATCTGGCACACACATGTGACATGCTTCATCCTTACCATTACTGCATCTACCTATGAAGAGAGCAAAATAATGTATAGCAGGAAAATGAATGCTCCCTATGGTAGTTTGCGTGATTTCCCTAGATTCCCCCACCGTTATACTAGCAAGAAAGTCTCTATATTTAGATTTGCAAGGTTCATTAACATTACCCCACTGTGGAAGTTTACAAGCAATGGTAAAATCTTCTAAGTCCATTGTATAAGGTTTATCATAAAGATCAAACAGGACAGTGTGAGAATTACGTGAAGATGAAAATTTGAACCTTATCACAAAGGAATCAGTTAGGTGATAGTATTGACGACACTTATCTGCCTTGAAGCTCTCAAGATCGGCATTGCGCACATATGCTTCAAATTCCTCCTTGATTCCTGCTCGAACCATAAAGTCCTCTAACGGCCATTCACAAGGCCGCACTTGAGCATCCCTTGGTGGTTCCTCGTCCGCATCGCGTATTGCGGGTCTGGGTCCTTGCTTCCTTGAAGAACCACCTTGGTACATTTTCCTAAACATATTTCTTCCTCTGAAAAAATTTCTAAATTTTTTAGTAACTCAAAATAAAAGTGAACCAAACTCAACAAAATTGATAGCAACTACTCCTACAAGTGCCTAGAGGCTACATCATGCATTAAAAATACTTTTGACCATATAAATTTGACATGCAAGCTCAAGAATAGGGTCACCCAAGCAGCAAAAATTTGCAATGAATAAAGCACTAGAACAAAAAACTAATTGGACCATTGGAGGAGTCACATACTAAAGAACAATCCCCCAAAGCAGTTTTGTGAATGGAGCTTTGAGCAAGGAGATCGAAAATGGCAGTAAGATGAGCAAGAACTCGAATTTGAGCTGGCTAGTGATGTTTTTGGGAGGAAGAAGGAGTGTGTGGTAGCTGGAATAAGTGGAGGGGAGCCACCATGGGCCCACGAGGTAGGGGCGCGCCCAGGGGGGTGGGCGCGCCCTGGACCCTCGTGGCCAGGTGCTTGCTCCCCTGCTGTGTTCTCAGTGCGAGATATTCTCAAATATTCTAGAAAAATCATATTTAATTTTCAGGGCATTTGGAGAACTTTTATTTTCGGGGTATTTTTTTATTGCATGGATAATTCAGAAAACACACAGAAAAATACTATTTTTGCTTTATTTAATATAAATAACAGAAAGTAAAAAGAGGGTACAGAGAGTTGTGCCTTCTAAATTCATCCATCTCATTCTCATCAAAAGGAATCCACTAACAAGGTTGATCAGGTCTTGTTAACAAACTCATTTGGAATAACATGAAACCGGAGAATTTTCGAATAACACTAGGTTACCTCAACGGGGATATGCACATCCCCAACAATAAGAATATCATATTTCTTCTTGACAGTAGGAAGAGGAAATTCAAAACCTCCAATAGTGATTGTTGAATTTTTTTTCCAATAGAATTGATACTGTGGACTTGAGGTTGTTTCCTCGGAAAGTGTACTGTATGCTCATTACCATTAACATGAAAAGTGACATTGCCTTTGGTGTAATCAATAACAGCCCATGCAGTATTCAAAAAGGGTCTTCCAAGAATAATAGACAAACTATTGTCCTCGGGAATATCAAGAATAACAAAGTCCGTTAAAATAGTAATGTTTGCAACCACAGCAGGCAGATCCTCACAAATACCGACAGGTATAGTAGTTGATTTATCAGCCATTTGCAAATATATTTCAGTAGGTGTCAACTTATTCAAATCAAGTCTACGATATAAAGAGAGAGGCATAACACTAACACGGTCTCCAAGATCACATAAAGTAGTTTTAACATAGTTTCTTTTAATGGAGCATGGTATAGTTGGTACTCCTGGATTGTGACGCCCCCGATTTAATCGTACACTAATCATACACGCAAACGTGTACGATCAAGATCAGGGACTCACGGGAAGATATCACAACACAACTCTACAAATAAAAATAAGTCATACAAGCATCATATTACAAGCCAGGGGCCTCGAGGGCTCGAATACAAGAGCTCGATCATAGACGAGTCAGCGGAAGCAACAATATCTGAGAACAGACATAAGGTAAACAAGTTTGCCTTAAGAAGGCTAGCACAGACTGGGATACAGATCGAAAGAGGCGCAGGCCTCCTGCCTGGGATCCTCCTAAACTACTCCTAGTCGTCGTCAGCGGGCAGCACGTAGTAGGCACCTCCGGTGTAGTAGGAGTCGTCATCGACGGTGGCGTCTGGCTCCTGGGCTCCAACATCTGGTTGCGACAACCAGGTAGAAGGGATAGAGGGAAAGGAAGGAGAAAGCAACCGTGAGTACTCATCCAAAGTACTCGCAAGCAAGGAGCTACACTACATATGTATGCATTGGTATCAAATGGAATAAGGCTATCATATGTGGACTGAACTGCAGAAAGCCGGAATAAGAGGGGGATAGCTAGTCCTTTCAAAGACTACGCTTCTGGCAGCCTCCGTCTTGCAGCATGCAGAAGAGAATAGACTGAAGTCCTCCAAGTAGCATCGCATAGCATAACCCTAACCGATGATCCTCCCCTCGTCGCCCTGTGAGAGAGCGATCACCGGTTGTATCTGGCACTTGGAAGGGTGTGTTTTATTAAGTATCCGGTTCTAGTTGTCATAAGGTCAAGGTACAACTCCAAGTCGTCCTGTTACCGAAGATCACGGCTATTCGAATAGATTAACTTCCCTGCAGGGGTGCACCACATTCCCCAACACGCTTGATCCCATTTGGCCGGACACACTTTCCTGGGTCATGCCCGGCCTCGGAAGATCAACACGTCGCAGCCCCACCTAGACCAACAGAGAGGTCAGCAACGCCGGTCTAAAACCTAAGCGCCCAGGGGTCTGGGGCCCATCGCCCTTAGCACACCTGCACGTTGCGAACGCGGCCGGGAGCAGAACTAGCCCCCTTAATACAAGAGGAGGCTTACGTTCCAACCCGGCGCGCGCCGCTCAGTCACTGACGTCACAAAGGCTTCAGCTGATACCACGACGCCGGGATACCCATAACTACTCCCGCGTAGATGGTTAGTGCGTATAGACCAAATGGCTAGACTCAGATCAAAAACCCAGATCTCATTAAGCGTGTTAAGTATTCGCGAACGCCGACCAGGGCCAGGCCCACCTCTCTCCTATGTGGTCTCAACCTGCCCTGTCGCTCCGCCTCAAAGTAACAGTCGGGGGCCGTCGGGAACCTAGGCCCACCTCTACCGGGATGGAGCCCCCTGCCCCTTCAGCCCCCATCTCCGAACAGTATCACAGGTAATGTAAAGTGTAAATATAGTATATGCCCGTGATCACCTCCCGAAGTGATCACGGCCCAGTAGTATAGCATGGCAGACGGACAAGAGTGTAGGGCCACTGATGGAACACTAGCATCCTATACTAAGCAGTAGGATAGCAGGTAATGGTAACAACAGTAGTAGCAAGGACAGGCTATGCATCAGGATAGGAATAACGGAAAGCAGTAACATGCTACACTACTCTAATGCAAGCAGTATAGAGAAGAGTAGGCGATATCTGGTGATCAGGGGGGCTTGCCTGGTTGCTCTGGCAAGAGAGAGGGGTCGTCAACACCGTAGTCGTACTGGGTAGCAGCGGCGTCGGTCTCGGTGTCTAGCGAGAGAAGAGGGGGAAGAAACAATAAATATAATGCAAGCATATGCATAGTGATGCATGACATGACAAGTAACGGCGTTAGAGGTGCCCTAACGCGGTAGTAGGTGATACCGGTGAAGGGGGATGACATCCGGGAAAGTATCCCCGGTGTTTCGCGTTTTCGGACCGGTGAACCGGAGGGGGAAAGTTGCGAGTTCGATAGGTTAGGGATGCGTGGCGGACGAACGGGCTGCGTATCCGGATTCGTCTCGTCGTTCTGAGCAACTTTCATGTAGAAAGTATTTTAATCGAGTTACGGATTAAAAGATATGATTTTCTGAAGATTTTATTAATTTCTGGTAATTAATTAATTAATTAAATTAATTCCGAAAATGAATTAATGACATCAGTATGATGTCATGCTGACGTCCAGCAGTCAACTGAGTTTGACTGGTCAAACTGACATGTGGGGTCAATGGGACCCACCTGTCATACCCTGTTTAGGTTAATTAGGTTAGTTAAACTAAGTACTATTTAAATTAACTAACTAGTTAATTAGTTAATTAAACATGAATTAATTAACTATTAATTTAGTTAATTAAATTCAATTAATTAATTTTATTTTTATTTATTATTTATTTTTCTAATTATTTTTCTAATTCCTTTTTTTTAATGGGGCGTGGGGCCCCACATGTCTGTGGCCCAAGGGCCTAGCGGTGCGGGCGTGCGGCACCGGGGGCGCCCGAACGAGGGGCGGACAGGGCCGCAGCGGTTGGGTACGGCGAGTGGCGCACGGGCGTTGGCGCCAGCCCGAGCGGGCGTACCCATATCGAAGGGGGGAAGCCGCGGCCACAGGCACGGCGAGAGGTGAGGTAGGCTGGGCGAGGCGGGGCGTCGGACCGGGCGAGGGACGGAGTCCCAAGGCGGCAAGCAGCCGGGAGGGGTGGACGCGGTCAGGGCCGGCTAGCAGGGGCGCGCGGACACGGCGAGCGCGCAGCCACGGCGAAACGGCGACGGAACAGAGGGGGAATGGGGAAAGCGTGCTCACGGGGCCCTGTAGTTGTGCTAAAAATGAGCTCGGGGAGGCGCCGGAGCTCGGGGTCGCGATGATCGATGACGAGAACGGAGACGGCGCGATGCAGCCGCCGGGGAGGAGGAGAAGGAGGCAGGCCGGCGACATGGTGGTGGCGACGATGGGCGGCATTCCGGGCAATGGCGAGTGAGGCTTGGTGATGCGTGTCGGGGAGGACCGACGAGGGAGAGGCGGGGACGGGGCGGTCCGGCGAGGACGTGACGACGACGACCTCGGGACGCAGCGGCGCGGCGTCGGATGGCGAGGTGCGCAGGAGACCGATGGGGAGGAGTCGGGGAAGGCGAGGCGGCGAGTGGGTGGAGGGTGAGGAGGGGGCAGAGGAGCTCCGCGGGCCGATGACGAGCAGCGACGGCGTGCTGGTCCGGCGACGGGGAGGCCTTCGGGCGGCAGCGGACGCGGGCGTGGTCGTCGGGGGCGTCGCCCCCATCCAGATCCAGCAGGGGGGATGAGAGGAGTGGGGGGTGTGGGTGGTAGCGGTTTAGGGTTCGGTGTGGGGGGTTATGCAGGGGCGCGGCTGGGCCAGCCCAATGGCCTGGTGCCCTGCTGGGTGCCGAACGGCCCAGGGGAGGGGGTCTTGCTTCGTTTTTTTTGCTATGTTTTGTTTTTGTTTTACCGTTCCTTTTATTTATTTCCTTGTTTCTGTTTTCTTTTACTTATTTAATAGTTTATAGTTTTTAGAAAAAGTGAAACCCACCCCTCAATTAGATTTGTAAAATCAGTTGTTCTCACAAAAAGTTTGGGACAAAAGTAAAGTGCCTTGTATTCTCTGTTAATTAAAAAGACAATTAAGTTATTATTTCGGTCATTGTTTTATTTATTTTTGTGCCTTTAATTATTTTATAATAATGTGGATCCTCCACCATAATTACTTATGATTTATTTGCCACATTGAGAACATTATAGTTTTAGCTTTTGAAAACTTTTAGTGTTTGACTTTATTTCAAATTTGAATTTGAATCAGTTTTGAACTAACTCGAGTTTATCAACAGTAACCGAGGTGACATGGCACCATTAGCAGAGGTTTACTGTAGCTCGATTATCCGGGCGTCACAAATCTCCTTCACTACAAGAAATCTCGTCCCGAGATTTAGGAGGGGAGTAAGGGGGAAAGTTCTGGTTACGGTATTCTAATGGATCTTCTCGGTCTTGGTTGCTCTCCTTGAAGCGGTTGATCCATTATGTTGATGTCTTCATTCCTCTGCTTCAGGTCATCATGATGTAGTACACATCCCTTCTTCGAGATCTTCATCATACTTACGGAATGGATGAAGGGTGGGCATTCCGGGAGTACGAACCTCTGCAAGGTCGACTATCTGGTCAATAACATCGAGGAAGATGGCGGAAGTAACTCTCGAATTTAAACTTAAGAAAATATCGAGAGCAAGGTAAGGAGGTATCATGTGAAGTTTCAAGCGGGCATGCAATCGCTTGATGCCTGAAACAGGGCGTGAAATGGGGTTTAAAGAAATGGGAAGAAGTATTGTGTCTGATACCAGAATTGATGATTTCTCGGAAGGTGGCTCGTGAATCACATACGAGGCCAAGTGCGAGGAATTAAATTTGGAAACCGGGGGTGTATAGGAGGGTCAGGTTTCGATTCTGTGGAAATGTGGGTTATGGGCCCACCATGTGGTTAAAAGTAGGAAAAGCGTTGATATCTTGCACGGTCATGATAGCCAGACATGTCAGAGGGTAGCCTATCAGTTATGTTGGCAACAATGTCGATACCAAGGGCGAGGGACGAAGAGAACCATTTTCCTGCTCGTTGAACGAGGCGGACCATTAGGCAAAGTTCTCGTCCATCGGTGGCTACCGAAATGTCATCAACAAAAGTAACGGGTTCTTACTGACAAGGTTGTACATCGAGGTGTTTACATAAGCAAGGAATTATCACTGCTCAGTTAAGTTGATTACTAAAAAGGCTAAACAAAACAATGGGAAGGAAAATGCGTTTAAACACATATTTCAGGGGTATATCCTTCCCAAGGACAAGCAGAGCATGATATCCATGACAGGATATAATGTAGAAAACCCTTTAGGAAAGGGGAGAGAAATTTCATGACATTACCCATGCAACGGTGTTTGGATAATTGAGCAGGAAACATTTAGCATTGGGCTTCAAATGTTCCTGTTGAAAATCGGAGTACCACAGACATGCTTCGAGATAGCATTGACATGGTCTTCAATCAAAGGCCAGACTTTGGAGACAAAGGATCCATCAGAAACAACTTATAGAATAAGTCTTACAATTTCCTCATGGAAGAATGGATAACCTTGCTGACAAGAAATATATAACAATAGGGCCTCCGGCCAGGTGGGCTAGGTATGATACCACCTTACCGGGTCATATAAAGACCAACGTTATAACTCTTGGAAATATGTTCCAACCATCATATCTAACCGAGATTCAGATTTGATTGATGTCAGGATACCTCAGACTCGGGATGCCTGAGAAGAAAAGGTGCAACACAATTTGACGAGATGCCATTGTAAGATTCTTAGGAAATGAACTATGGAAGTGAGTTCCGAAACATGAGTTCATCAGTAAACCAACGAGAGGATGAGGAGGTGGCTGATGGAACCAGCGGTAATTCATCGAGATTAACAAAAGATGGATTTCCACAATTAGGTGAACAAGGAAATATCATTTGTCGGATCAAATGATATAATGAAGCATGTTTGAGGAAAACATACACAATTAAACATTGGTAGAAAGGTGCGCCCGAAATATGGGTTGGGCTGCACGACCAATGTTAGAATGGTGATTCAATAATCAATAGTCTAAGAATGAATGGCTGACCATTATTCAAATCAATAGGGTTGCTAAAAAGGCAGAATCCAAACAGCACCGTTCACTTGTTGGTACCCCGGTTGGAATCAACGCGAGGACCAAGAAAGAATGGTGATGATGAGAAGTATCACTATACCAAGAATTCTTAAGAGGAGGAGCAATCCTCACAACATCCTTGATATTAAAAGATGGTAATACTCCAAGGTAAAGAAGAACAAATGCTAGATAGCAGGGAACTCAAGGTATAACACAAAACACGAACAAGTTTGTGTTGAACGGAAGGCAATAAAGTGGTCAAAGATAACACAAATCAGCGGGAGCAAGGATAGTATTTCTCATCATGAACTCAATTGATATCCTGGAAGAGCTCATAAGGTCGATGATGATCACGACACATCTGTCGAGAGATTTCATGAAGATGTAATCAATCAGCGATGACATCAGGTCAAAGGAATGATGAAGCGGAAGGTTATTGGAACCATGGGTAGGACACAAACTCGAAATCAAGTTTGCTGTTCAGGGAGAAATGATATGATGAGGAAAATCGATGTAAGCTTAGCTCATCGTCGAGAATTGTGCTTCGTGAAGAAGGACCAGGTAGCATAGTTAAAATTTAGCACAATGATGATATAGCCGATCAGGCTAGGAATGACTTAAATGATTATTAACTCGTAAGCAACAACATTTACTTAAGAGTTATTGAATCAGAGTGCGGACTCGTTTCACTATTCGGTGTTCTCGGTTGACGACAACCCAGAACCTAGGAACAATTGGATCCGGCGAGTGATAATAGTTTACGAAGAACCCATAAGAAGTTATGATGTCCCATGATATTCCCGAGATACCAGGGTGTAATACTCGACGGCAGATCAAAGTAAAGGTTGGAATGGTGTATTGGTCCACACAAGACAAGTGCTTAAACTTGCCCGAGAAATGGGATCAAAGAAGAACATATGGTTGGAACCACGATTGCAAGGATCAATTCACAGATACCAAATGATATTATATCCAGGAAATAGTTACAAGAAGCTTCCATGATAGGATCTACATCGCGTCCATGGGCATGAACACAAAGTTCAAGGTCGACTCCCACTTCTCCAATGCATAAACTTTCTTTCAATTCTCGCGTTCGATGAAGTTGCAGTGTTGAAATTTTATCTGGTGAAGCACCAGAAGAGTATGACTCGTGAAAACTTCCGGGTTCAAACGGTTTAGAGAAGGCATATGTTCAACCCATAGGGGCTTCTTAGAAACATATACCACAAGTTTCAAGAGTAACTAACACAAGTCCGAAAACAGAGCATGGTTGACAAAGTAGAGGATACAATTTACCAATGGCATTATGTACCCGTGGAAAGGCTCACAAGGTTATTGAATATGAAGGACGAGGTCAGATGAAATCCAACAATGGATCGAGCAATCCACAATGGAGCTGATGTGAGTATCGGCACTCAATCAGACGAAGAAAGAATGCACCGTTATCATTTTATAGAACATCTGAATAATTCGAGGTTTAGATACCAAAGGAATTATGATGTCCAAAACAAGGGATCAAAAGCAGATGCTCTGATCAAGAATGGATCAATTGAATATACCAGAGGCACAATCGACGACAGATAATTTGGTCGAGAACCAGCTCATGTTCAAAATGACTTCTGAGCCGGAAAGATAATCCTAGGACTCGACTGATGATTGTGAACATTCGCACTCATATTAAATCAACAGACTCAAAATGATAATGACAAGGGATGCCATTAAGATTACGAGACTTATGGGATTAACCATAATGCAAGCAAGCAAGAATTTCAGGAGCAATAGGTTGCTGAGGATCTTTGGAAGACCGAATGGTATTTCGAAGAATTTTGTGAACTGCATGAATATCTGGGGATGAGCGGATACTCGATAAATGCGAGTAATTATCCGTAGTGGTATGCATGTGGCAAAGAACTGCAAGGCAGTAGGCACAAAGTATTCTCGGGGTATCTTATAATAACAAGATCGACTGGGAATAAAAGTAAGCACGACAGGTCTAAATACTTATCCATAGGGATATTTCGGTGGTAGGGAATTGCAAAAGCAACGGCATAAGGTTTCGGGAGAACATCAGAGAGTATTGTCAGAATCTTCTGTTGAAGCAGTCGATCATCCGTAATTAAAGGGCTCTTCGGCAGGAAGTGGTAACGAGAACCTAGAGTTAGATTTTAGCAAAATCTTTTAACCCGAATAGAAGAGAGATCAGAGTCCCAGATTGTAGACAAGGAGTAAAATATCCTAATACCACCCAATGGCGACGTGGGCCCGTAAGGCACACAGCCATGTTAGTAAAAGTTTTTGCAATGCCTAGACTCAACTTCGGCCAAGGAGTGTGGAAGGGGGATTCCTACAGGCAGTCGGCTCTGATACCAACTTGTGACGCCCCCGATTTAATCGTACACTAATCATACACGCAAACGTGTACGATCAAGATCAGGGACTCACGGGAAGATATCACAACACAACTCTACAAATAAAAATAAGTCATACAAGCATCATATTACAAGCCAGGGGCCTCGAGGGCTCGAATACAAGAGCTCGATCATAGACGAGTCAGCGGAAGCAACAATATCTGAGAACAGACATAAGGTAAACAAGTTTGCCTTAAGAAGGCTAGCACAGACTGGGATACAGATCGAAAGAGGCGCATGCCTCCTGCCTAGGATCCTCCTAAACTACTCCTAGTCATCGTCAGCGGGCAGCACGTAGTAGGCACCTCCGGTGTAGTAGGAGTCGTCATCGACGGTGGCGTCTGGCTCCTGGGCTCCAACATCTGGTTGCGACAACCAGGTAGAAGGGATAGAGGGAAAGGAAGGAGAAAGCAACCATGAGTACTCATCCAAAGTACTCGCAAGCAAGGAGCTACACTACATATGTATGCATTCGTATCAAATGGAATAAGGCTATCATATGTGGACTGAACTGCAGAAAGCCGGAATAAGAGGGGGATAGCTAGTCCTTTCGAAGACTACGCTTCTGGCAGCCTCCGTCTTGCAGCATGCAGAAGAGAATAAACTGAAGTCCTCCAAGTAGCATCGCATAGCATAACCCTAACCGATGATCCTCCCCTCGTCGCCCTGTGAGAGAGCGATCACCGGTTGTATCTGGCACTTGGAAGGGTGTGTTTTATTAAGTATCCGGTTCTAGTTGTCATAAGGTCAAGGTACAACTCCAAGTCGTCCTGTTACCGAAGATCACGGCTATTCGAATAGATTAACTTCCCTGCAGGGGTGCACCACATTCCCCAACACGCTTGATCCCATTTGGCCGGACACACTTTCCTGGGTCATGCCCGGCCTCGGAAGATCAACACGTCGCAGCCCCACCTAGACCAACAGAGAGGTCAGCACGCCGGTCTAAACCTAAGCGCCCAGGGGTCTGGGCCCATCGCCCTTAGCACACCTGCACGTTGCGAACGCGGCCGGGAGCAGAACTAGCCCCCTTAATACAAGAGCAGGCTTACGTTCCAACCCGGCGCGCGCCGCTCAGTCGCTGACGTCACAAAGGCTTCGGCTGATACCACGACGCCGGGATACCCATAACTACTCCCGCGTAGATGGTTAGTGCGTATAGACCAAATGGCCAGACTCAGATCAAAACCCAGATCTCGTTAAGCGTGTTAAGTATCCGCGAACGCCGACCAGGGCCAGGCCCACCTCTCTCCTAGGTGGTCTCAACCTGCCCTGTCGCTCCGCCTCAAGGTAACAGTCGGGGGCCGTCGGGAACCCAGGCCCACCTCTACCGGGATGGAGCCACCTGCCCCTTCAGCCCCCATCTCCGAACAGTATCACAGGTAAGGTAACAGTGTAAGCATATAGTATGCCCGTGATCACCTCCCGAAGTGATCACGGCCCAGTAGTATAGCAAGGCAGACGGACAAGAGTGTAGGGCCACTGATGGAACACTAGCATCCTATACTAAGCAGTAGGATAGCAGGTAATGGTAACAACAGTAGTAGCAAGGACAGGCTATGCATCAGGATAGGAATAACGGAAAGCAGTAACATACTACACTACTCTAATGCAAGCAGTATAGAGAAGAGTAGGCGATATCTGGTGATCAAGGGGGGGGCTTGCCTGGTTGCTCTGGCAAGAGAGAGGGGTCGTCAACACCGTAGTCGTACTGGGTAGCAGCGGCGTCGGTCTCGGTGTCTAGCGAGAGAAGAGGGGGAAGAAACAATAAATATAATGCAAGCATATGCATAGTGATGCATGACATGACAACTAACGGCGTTAGAGGTGCCCTAACGCGGTAGTAGGTGATACCGGTGATGGGGGATGACATCCGGGAAAGTATCCCCGGTGTTTCGCGTTTTCGGACCGGTGAACCGGAGGGGGAAAGTTGCGAGTTCGATAGGTTAGGGATGCGTGGCGGATGAACGGGCTACGTATCCGGGTTCATCTCGTCGTTCTGAGCAACTTTCATGTAGAAAGTATTTTAATCCGAGTTACGGATTAAAAGATATGATTTTCTGAAGATTTTATTAATTTCTGGTAATTAATTAATTAATTAAATTAATTCGAAAATGAATTAATGACATCAGTATGATGTCATGCTGACGTCAGCAGTCAACTGTGTTGACTGGGCCAAACTGACATGTGGGTCCAATGGGACCCACCTGTCATACCCTGTTTAGGTTAATTAGGTCTTAGTTAAACTAAGTACTATTTAATTAAACTAACTAGTTAATTAGCTTAATTAAACATGATTAATTAACTTAATTAATTTAGTTAATTAATCAATTAATTAATTAAATTAAATTCATTTCTATTTTTATTTATTATTTATTTCTCTAATTAATTTTTTTTAATGGGGGCGTGGGGCCCCACATGTCTGTGGCCCAAGGGCCTAGCGGGTGCGGGCGTTGCGGGCACCGGGGCAGTGCCCGAACGAGGGGGCGGACAGGGCCGCAGCGGTTGGGTACAGCGAGTGGGCGCACGGGCGTTGGCGCCCAGCCCGAGCGGGCGTACGCCCAGATCGAAGGGGGAAGCCGCCGGCCACAGGCACGGCGAGGTGAGGTAGGCTGGGCGAGGCGGGGCGTCGGACCGGGCGAGGGATGGAGTCCCAAGGCGGCAAGCAGCCGGGAGGGGTGGACGCGGTCAGGGCGGGCTAGCAGGGGCGTGCGCGGACACGGCGAGCGCGCAGCCACGGCGAAACGGCGACGGAACAGAGGGGGAATGGGGAAAGCGTGCTCACGGGGCCCTGTAGTTGTGCTAAAAATGAGCTCGGGGAGGCGCCGGAGCTCGGGGTCGCGATGATCGATGACGAGGACGGAGACGGCGTGATGCAGCCGCCGGGGAGGAGGAGAAGGAGGCAGGCCGGCGACGTGGTGGTGGCGACGACGGGCGACGTTCCAGGCAGTGGCGAGCGAGGCTTGGTGATGCGTGTCGGGGAGGACCGACGAAGGAGAGGCGGGGACGGGGCGGTCCGGCGAGGACGTGACGGCGACGACCTCGGGACGCAGCGGCGCGGCGTCGGATGGCGAGGTGCGTAGGAGACCGATGGGGAGGAGTCGGGGAAGGCGAGGCGGCGAGGGAGATGTGGAGGACGAGGCGGAGGAGCTCCGGGCGACGATGACGAGCAGCGACGGCGTGCTGGTCCGGCGACGGGGAGGCCTTCGGGCGGCAGCGGACGCGGGCGTGGTCGTCGGGGGCGTCGCCCCGATCCAGATCCAGCGGGGGGGGGGGGGGGGGGGGGGGGGGGATGAGAGGAGTGGGAGTGTGGGTGGTAGCGGTTTAGGGTTCGGCGTGGGGGATTATGCAGGGGCGCGGCTGGGCCAGCCCAATGGCCTGGTGCCCTGCTGGGTCGAACGGCCCAGGGGAGGGGGGGGTCTTGCTTCGTTTTTTGCTATGTTTTGTTTTTGTTTTACCGTTCCTTTTATTTATTTCCTTGTTTCTGTTTTCTTTTACTTATTTAATAGTTTATAGTTTTTAGAAAAAGTGAAACCCACCCCTCAATTAGATTTGTAAAATCAGTTGTTCTCACAAAAAGTTTGGGACAAAAGTAAAGTGCCTTGTATTCTCTGTTAATTAAAAAGACAATTAAGTTATTATTTCGGTCATTGTTTTATTTATTTTAGTGCCTTTAATTATTTTACAATAATGTGGATCCTCCACCATAATTACTTATGATTTATTTGCCACATTGAGAACATTATAGTTTTAGCTTTTGAAAACTTTTAGTGTTTGACTTTATTTCAAATTTGAATTTGAATCAGTTTTGAACTAACTCGAGTTTATCAACAGTAACCGAGGTGACATGGCACCATTGGCAGAGGTTTACTGTAGCTTGATTATCCGGGCGTCACATGGATCTCCAAGTTTCTTTGGTTTCCCACCCTTAAAAGTATAATTAGCAAGCATGGTGGAAATTTCAGCTTCCGGTATCTTTCTCTTATTAGTAACGATTTCCTTCATATATTTAGCATAATGATTCATTTTAAGCATATCAGTCAAACGCATACGCAAAAAGATAGGTCTAATCATTTCAACAAAGCGCTCAAAATCCTCATCATCCTTTTTCTTGGATGGTTTAGGAGGAAAAGGCATGGGTTTCTGAACCCATGGTTCTCTTTCTTTACCGTGCTTCCTAGCAACAAAGTCTCTCTTATCATAACGTTGATTCTTTGGTTGTGGGTTATCAAGATCAACAGCAGGTTCAATCTCTACATCATTATTATTGCTAGGTTGAGCATCAACATGAACATTATCACTAGGTTCATGTTCATTACCAGATTGTGTTTCAGCATCAGAAATAGAAATATCATTGGGATTCTCAGGTGTGTCAACAACAGGTTCACTAGAAGCATGCAAAGTCCTATCATTTTTCTTTCTCTTCCTTTTAGAAGGACTAGCTGCATCAATATTAGTTCTATGAGAATCTTGCTCAATTCTCTTAGGATGGCCTTCATGATACAAAGGTTCCTGAGTCATTTTACCACCTCTAGTCATAAATCTAACAGCATTATCATTTTTTCTTATTATTCAATTCATTGAGCAAATCATTCTGAGCTTTAAGTACTTGTTCTACTTGAGTGGTAACCATAGAAGCATGTTTACTAATAAGTTTAAGTTCACCTTTAACACTAGCCATATAATCACTCAAGTGTTCAATCATATATGCATTATGTTTCAACCGTCTACCAACATAAGCATTGAAATCTTCTTGCTTAACCATAAAGTTATCAAATTCATCCAAACATTGGCTAGCAAACTTAGCAGGAGGGATTTCAGCTTTATCATATCTATAGAGAGAGTTTACCTTTACTACTTGTGTCGGGTTATCAAGACCGTGGGTTTCTTCAATAGGTGATGAATCAACACCATGTATTTCTTCAATAGGTGGTAAATTCATAACATCTTCAGCTTTAATACCTTTTTCTTTCATAGATTTCTTTGCCTCTTGCATATCTTCAGGACTGAGAAATAGAATACCCCTTTTCTTCGGACTTGGCTTAGGAGTTGGTTCACGAAGTGTCCAATTATTTTCATTGGTCAACATATTATTCAATAGAATTTCAGCTTGATCAACCGTTCTTTCCCTGAAAACACAACCAGCACAACTATCCAAGTAATCTCTGGAAGCTTCAGTTAGTCCATTATAAAAGATATCAAGTATTTAATTTTTCTTGAGAGGATGATCAGGCAAAGCATTAAGTAATTGGAGAAGCCTCCCCCAAGCTTGTGGGAGACTCTCTTCTTCAATTTGCACAAAATTATATATTTCCCTTAAAGCAGCTTGTTTCTTATGAGTGGGGAAATATTTAGCAGAGAAGTAGTAGATCATATCCCGGGAACTACGCACACAACCAGGATCAAGAGAATTAAACCATACCTTAGCATCACCCTTTAATGAGAACGGAAACAATTTAAGGATATACCAGTAGCGAGTTTTCTCATCATTAGTGAACAGGGTAGCTATATCATTTAATTTAGTAAGATGTGCAACAACAGTTTCAGATTTATAAAAAGGACAAGATTCAACCAAAGTAATTATATCAGGATCAACTGAGAAATCGTAATCCTTATCAATAATAAAGATAGGTGAAGTAGCATAAGTAGGATCATATTTAATTCTAGCATTCAGAGATTTTTGTTTAAGCTTAGCTAATAGTTTCTTAAGATCACTTCTATCATTGTAGGCAAGAAAGTCTCTAGTAGTTTCTTCATCCATAACTGAAAGTGCAACTATCCCTGGGTGGTTTTGGAAATTCCTAACAACATATAGCTCATTGAGATAATGCTACTTGAAGATAAATGTTTCAGGAAAAGCTCAATGATTGGCATGGCATGGATTAGAAAGTGGACCCCTCAAAATGCTAAGGACAAAAGGATTGGCTCAAGCTCAAAGCACAAGACTCTACATTTCATTTTTAGTGATCCAAGATCACATTGAGTCCATAGGAAAAGCCAATACTATTAAGAGGGGGTGAGGTGTTTCTTAATGAGGTTCTTGCACAAAGTGCTTAGTGATATGCTCCACAACCCTCAATCACTTTATCATATCCAAATATATCCCAAACCAAAAGTCAAACTCGGCCCCACCGATTTGATCTATCCGGCGCCACCGTGTTCACTTGACATAGCCACTGCCACAAACCCTAGTCTTTTTGGTCCTACCGATAGGGATCTCGGTCTCACCGAGATGGGATTGTAATCTCTCTGTTTCCCTTCGTAACGTTTCGGTCCAACCGAGATGAGCGATCGGCCCCACCGAGATTGCAATGCAAACTCTCTGTTTCCCTTTCATAACGTTTCGGTCCTACCGAGAGAGCGAATCGGTCCCACCAAGATTGCCTGACCAACTCTCTAGTTAGTCTATTACCAAAATCGGTCTCACTGAGTTTGTGTAATCGGTCTCACCGAGATTACGTTATGCCCTAACCCTAATGATATCGGTCACACCGAGTTGACATGTCGGTCCCACCGAAAACCCTAACGGTCACATTATGAACTAAATCGGTCTGACTGAGTTGTATGATTCGGTCCCATCGAGTTTGGTGATTTGTGTGTAATGGGTAGATTTTGTGTGGAGGCTATATATGCCCCTCCACCCACTCTTGATTCATGGAGAGAGCCATCAGAACATGCCTACACTTCCAACATACATTTTCTAAGAGAGAACCACCTACACTTGTGTTGAGGTCAAGATATTCCAATCCAACCACATAAATCTTGACCTCTAGCCTTCCCCAAGTTGCTGTCCACTCAAATCATCTTTCCACCAAATCCTATCCTATGACAGAGAGTTGAGTGTTGGGGAGACTATCATTTGAAGCACAAGAGCAAGGAGTTCATCATCAACACACCATTTGTTACCTCTTGGAGAGTGCTGTCTCCTAGATTGGTTAGGTTTCACTTGGGAGCCTCCGTCAAGATTGTGGAGTTGAACCAAGGAGTTTGTATGGGTAAGGAGATCGCCTACTTCATGAAGATCTACCCTAGTGAGGCAATTCCTTCGTGGGCGATGGCCATGGCGGGATAGACAAGGTTGCTTCCTCGTGGACCCTTCATGGGTGGAGCCCTCCGTGGACTCGCGCAACAGTTACCATTCATGGGTTGAAGTCTCCATCAACATGGATGTACGATAGCACTACCTATCGGAACCACGCCAAAAATCTCCGTGTCTACATTGTATTTGCTCCCTCCAAACTCCTCCCTTTACCTTCATGTGGAATCGTTTTACATTCCGCTACTATACTCTTAGAATTGCATGTGTAGGTTGTTTGCTTGACTTGTGCTAAGTTGCTAAAATCTGCCAAGAATTAAAATTGGGAAAAGGCTAGATTTTTATTTGGTCAAGTAGTCTAATCACCCCCCTCTAGACATACTTTCGATCCTACAAGTGGTATCAGAGCTTTGGTCTCCATTTGCCTTGATTTCTATAGCAATGGTGATCATAGCCTTGGTTTCACCACCTAGGAGAGTATGGCGTCTAGTGAGGGAAATTAAAACCGTAGAGGTCCTTATTTTGATGGTACTAATTTTGCGAGTTGGAAGCATAAGATGAAAATGCATATTCTTGGACATAACCCCGCCGTTTGGGCTATTGTGTGTATTGGCTTGCAAGGTGAATTCTTTGATGGGAGGGAACCAAACCGTGAGGCTAGCGTGGAAGAGTTGAAGATGCTGCAATACAATGCTCAAGCTTGTGATATTCTCTTCAACGGATTGTGCCCCGAAGAATTCAACAAAATCAGCCGTCTTGAGAATGCAAAGGAAAATTTGGACACTTTGATTGATATGCACGAAGGTACCGACTCCGTCAAGGAATCCAAATTGGATGTGCTTCAAAGTCACTTGACGAGATCAAAATGAAGGATGGTGAAGGTGTCACTGAAATGTACTCTAGGCTTGCTCTCATCACAAATGAGATTGCCGGCTTAGGAAGTGAAGAGATGACCGATAGATTCATCATCAAGAAGATCCTAAGAGCCTTGGATGGAAAATATGATACCATGTGCACATTGATCCAAATGATGCCCAATTACAAAGATCTCAAGCCAACGGAAGTCATTGGAAGGATTGTTGCTCATGAGATGTCACTCAAGGATAAGGAAGAGCTTCACAACAAGTCAAGTGGTGCTTACAAAGCCTCATGTGATGCTCCCACATCATCAAGTGAGAAACAAAACTTCAATGAAGAATTGAGCCTAATGGTGAAGAACTTCAACAAGTTCTACAAGAGTAGAAGCAAGGAAAGAAGTTCCAAGTCAAGGTCCTACAATGACAAAAGATCTTCAAGTCATGAACGTAATTGCTACAATTGTGTAAGACCCGGACACTACTCCAATGAGTGTACAGCTCCCTACAAAAGAAAAGAAGATTCTCCTAAAAGAAGAACTAGGAGAGAAGAATCACCACCAAGAGAGAGAAGGAGTAGAGATGACCGTTATGAACGAAGCTCACAGAGAAGCAATGATTCGGGAAGGAAGGACAAGTCATCAAAGAGCTACACAACACAAAGACATCAAGCTCACGTTGGTGAATGGGTATCCGGCTCCGACTCCGACGATCACTCCGAGAGAAGTTATCACCCCGACTCCGAATATAATCAAGATGAAGGTGTTGCCGGTCTAGCACTTGTGTCAACCAACTCCTACGACATATTTGAGTCACCAAATGAAGGAATTGGAAGATGCTTCATGGCTAAAGGCCCAAAGGTATCACACCCCAAGTATGTTGATTTCAATAGTGATGAAGATGACTTGCAAGGTGATGATGATTTACTTATTGACAACTCTAGTTATGAAAACTATGATGAACTTGCTATTAATCATGCTAATCAAGACAAAACGAATGACGATGATCAGAAGGATATTGAGTGTCTAACTAAAGATCTAAACACTCTTAAGTTAGCTCATGAAACTACCTTGGAAAATCATTGAGAGCTTCTAAAGACTCATGAGAAGTTACGCTTTGAAAAGCTCAACCTTGAGCAAGAGCATGGGTTCTTAAAAGCGATCAATGATGATCTTCGCAAGAAAAGTTCTTCTTACATTGCCAAGCGTTTACTCTTGTCGACTTACATGCCACAAGTTAAATCTAGCAACAAGAACAAGAAAGATTCTTCTTCTAGTATTAACAATAATCATGCTAAACCCAATGATGTTGCTTCTAGTAGTTATCTTGATTCCACTAATGATTCTCTTAGCCAAGTTACACTTGAGCAAGAAAATAGCTTATTGAAGGGAATTATAGAGAAAGGTGTTGACAAGAGCCTTGCCGGAAGTAAGAAATTTGAGGAAATTGTACACAAGCAAGGAAGACACCATAAGAATCAAGGTGTTGGTTTTGAACAAAAGTTCAATGCCAATGGAGTTGAGTGGGAAGAAGATCAATAACCCAAGAAGAAATTTGTTCCTCAACAAGAGAAGTATGATCCTACTTCTTTCCAAGGAACACAAGCTCAAGATGATCTTCCACCACAAGACCACAAGCATAAAGGCAAGGACAAGCTTCAAGAGGAGATCGATGAATTTGAAGAAGCTCCCAAAGCCTTGGTCAAGTGGGTTCCCAAGACTACATCAAGTTCTACTTCATCAAGTACGACTACAACTCCAAGGATTCCCATCAAGATGGTGTGGATCCCGAAGAAGAAGAACTAGAGAGTTCTTGAGGGTGACTCCGCCAACATACTTCACTCATATCATTTTGGCGAGGACAAGTGAAAACAACTTCCATATCTTGCACTAGTTCAAGGAGTCACAAACCCTCTTGTTGGTAAGACAAGGGACAAGGTAACCTAATGCATTCATGGACATCATCTCATGTGTATATCACTCTATGTTTATGGATATCCTTGTTTGTTCCTTGTAGGACTAACCCGTGTAGGTATTGAAAGTGAAACCCACTCCAATGGATTGCTTCGAATGATCTAAATCAACATTGAGCATCTACATCTTCAACACCTACATGAAGTCATCATCGACAAAACCCAAGGTTAGTTCATCCCTCTTAGGGGGGATATCACATCTAGGGGGAGCTTTACTCTAATCAATTGAGTTAAAGCAACTCTAATGGTGTGAACACAACAATGCTTTATGTCAAAGTGGCAACCCCACTTGTGCTTAAACGACGAGTTTGACCTATGATCAAATGTTCTCATTTGACTCCTAAGTCAATATACTCATATATAGATGACCTAGTCATCGCCAAATTGCTTGATAGATGCTAGAGTGTTTGTGCATGCTTTGTCACATATTTCATTTGTTATCTTATTATGTGAGCATGTTGGTTGCATATTTTACTCATTCAAGGACATCCATTTGTTGCTTTGATTGTTTGGCCTTTTCTCTTTTGCCAAATGGATGGACAATAATGCCTAAGAACTCCCTCTAGCTATCTATGCTTTTCTCGTCTCAAACTCTATTCATGCTACATCACAAAGTTTGATCAAGTCAGATTTGAACCACTCTGTGTGAGGAGCACTCGGAGTCCCCGATTCATCATAGACTTAAACTTCCAAAACCTCTGTGCATTTCAGTATGACCAAGTCATCCATTTTGGTCACACCGAGATCACTAAGTTGATCTAGGTTTTCAATCTCGGTGCAATCGATTAGAACTTTTCGGTCACAACGAGTTGCCGTAACCGTTTGCAGTTCTGCAACTCGGTGCCACCGAGTTGTTCTACTCGGTCACACCCACAAGGTCAGGTTATATATACTGACGGGTTAAATTTTGGAAATTTTCCGAAACCTTTCACCCGCGTGTGACCTACTCTGCCTCCTCGGGTCTCCGGATTGTCCTCTTGCCGCCAGCGACCTCCCGTCGCTGGTCTCCGCCGCCGTCAATGGCAATCTGCCCCGCCGTTGCCGCCATAGCAAGTTCACCATTGAAGTAGGGTATGAACTTGATCTTTGTGCTATTCCTTAACTCCGATTCGTTTCACATTGCTTTGCCATGATTTTTGCCACGTATGAAATTATCCTGTCCAACGAAAACATCCCGTAGATTAGATTAGAATTGAAAATTTAGGGTTAGGTCTCCGCAGAACTCATCTCGGACCGACCGAGTTGTAGAAATCGATCTCACTGATTTGGCTTAGGCCATTGCACATGCGTTTTCGGTCTGACTAAAAATTGCAGATCGGTGTGACCGAGTTCGATTCTCTGTGAAACCCTAATAGTCTCGGTGCCACCGAACTGTGACTCGGTCTGACCAAGTTCACTAGTTTAGGTTCCAAAAGCTGCTTCGGTATCACCGAGTTTACAAATCGGTAGATCGGAAATGCTTTCTGTGAAGAACTAAAACTAAGTTTTTAAGTCATCTGTTTTGCAAAAATTCTGCACTTTGTGATGCTCATCTACTCTACCTCATCTACTACCTATTCACAGGGTCTGCTGAAGTTTGCCTGCAAGATGTCTGATCAAAGTGACAGCCAGAACAAGTCTGAGGAGCGGGTTCATATGAGTGAGGGCACTAGTCCCTCTAGCACTTCTGATGAGGGCAGCAGGAGCACACCAAGCAACTTGCCCAAGGCAGCCACTAGAACAAGGAAGAAGAAGACCTCAGATTCTGAGGATGAGGATTATGTGGCTGTTGAGGAAGAAGTCAGCTCCAAAAAAAAGGTGTTGAAGAAAGAGTATGGCTCAGCTGGTACAACAAAGCCAGGGATGCACAAGAAGGCTCCAACAAAGAGGATTCCCATGTCAAAGGCGAGAGCCTCAACTGCTAAAACCTCCAAGCCAACTGAAAAGGCAGTTGGAGAAGGAAGGAAAAGAAAAGAAAGGGTCAAGAAGACCACTACCAGAGTACTTGGTAGATCCTCCATTATGAGAGATTCAGAAGAAGAGGAGGAGGAAGAGGATGCTGCACCAACTCCTAAGGCTCAGAAGCTTATGGGAGATGCAATTAGATCAGGGGTTGCTCCATCTAAGCCCAAGTCTGCTCCCAAGGCTGCTTCTCAGAAACCTCCAAAGCCCAAGAGGAACACCAGGAGTATACCTGCTAAGGAGAAGAACAAGGCCCCAACGCCTGAAGCTGAAGAAGAAGATGATGATTATCTTGTTTTGAGAAAGTTGAAGGCCAAAATTCCTGACCACAATGATGCTCACCTAGTCCCTGAGGACATGCACATCAAGAAAGATGTAGGACTGAGGTTGTGGAGACAGTCTTATCCCTATGCTGTTAGGAGGAGGACTGCAGTTGACTACAGGTTCCATACAAAGGAACATCAAGATTTCTATGAGACTATTCTGCTTGACAAGAAGCCCATAGTATGTGACATGAAATGGGTGGACTGGGAGTTCATCCAGGAAAATGAAGATCACTTCCCTGGAGTGTATGAAAGCTTTAAGGCATGTGGAGTTGATGAATTCGTTGGACAAAAGCTCACCAAATGGAATGATGAGTTGATCATGCAGTTCTGCTCCACTGCCCACTTCTATCCAGATGGGAGGATAGTTTGGATGTCTGAGGGTACTAGGTACCAGTCCATAGTTGATGAATGGGCCAAGCTAATCAATGCCCAGAGGAACATGAAGATGACTTGGATGTGTATGCCAAGAAAAAGAAAGACCACAACTCAATGGCAAACATGTACAAAGAGATCCCTGATAAGGCTTTGGAAACTCACAAGCTTCGATATGTGCATTTCTTGTTGTCTGGTCTTCCTACCATTAACTGGATCTTAAGGCACACATTGCTACCCAAGTCAGGAGATCACAAGATGATCAGAGGACACTCCATCAACATGCTGCAAATTTTTGATGTTCTTAGAAATTCAAAGTTGTGAGTTTGATTGTAGAAACGATCAAGAGGACCGCTGCTGATCAAAAGAGGAGTTGTGGATATGCTCCACATACTCAGGAGCTCATCAATTCTAAGATGGGCACATGAATTTATTTGCTGGACAAGGAGCATCTACCCTTACGTCCTGAATTTGAAGACAACACTGTTGTGATGAATGAGGAGGAACCATCATCAGTTCAAGTCCAAGAGAAGAGAGCCAAGGAAAAGGCTAAGAAAGCTGCCCAGATGCCAAGTGTTGAAGAGGCATCTCGAGCCTTCTTGAAGAGCAAGCAAGATCAGTTAGGCTATCTGATTCAAGCTACACTGAGGATTGAGAAGGGCTTGGCCACCCTGACTCAGAATCAGGAGAGCCCGGAGAGGATTGTGGAAACAAAATTCTATGATCTTGATCTGAAGGTGACTGAGATTCAGACTACAGTTGAGCAGCTTCAGGAGGAAGCAGAGGAGAGGAGAGGAAAATCAACCACTGATGCTTGTAAGCATGTGCCACAAGGTCTAAGGTCTGCTGCAGTGCCAGTCTCAGATGCTAGAGCTTCAGTGTCAACACCAACAGCTACAGCTCCAGTTCCACCTCCAGGAGCCACTCCATTAGCTCCAACTACATGGTCAGAAGCCTTCATCCTAGGAGTTCTATCTACACCACCTCCCGAAGAGCAAGCCTGAGAGACGTATAGCACTATGCATTTTCAAACTTTTTGGTAACTTGTTGACAAAGGGGGAGAAATATGTATAGATCATAGGCTTCGAGAGAGAGTGTCTTGCCTTTTATCTCTCTTGTTTTTTGGTTGATCTACTTTATTGTGTGCTTGTGAGATACTTATGTGATCATGTGGTTGATCATATGCTACCTTAATGTTTGGTAGTATGATGCTATCCTTTATATTCCATATATGATCATTCACTTGCTTGGTGATAAGTGCATGCTTTTAATTTCTATCATTTTGAGCGCTCCACCAAGATGTATGTGACATGGAAGAGTAACCCATGATCCTAATGATTGTGCATTTGCATTCAAAAGCAAATTTTAAATAATGCACAAATTTAGGGGGAGCTCTTGCTTATCACATACTTCTCAAAGCGACGATGTTTTTCAATCTTATAATCATTTGTCGAAGCTTTGATCTATATGTTGTCATCGATTACCAAAAGGGGGAGATTGAAAGTGCAACTATCCCTGGGTGGTTTTGGTAATTCCTAACAACATATAACTCATTGAGCTAATGGTACTTGAAGATAAATATTTCAGGAAAAGCTCAATGATTGGCATGGCATGGATTAGAAAGTGGACCCCTCAAAATGCTAAGGACAAAAGGATTGGCTTAAGCTTAAAGCACAAGAATGTACATTTCATTTTTAGTGATCCAAGATCACATTGAGTCCATAGGAAAAGCCAATACTATTAAGAGGGGGTGAGGTGTTGCTTAATGAGGTTCTTGCTCAAAGTGCTTAGTGATATGATCCACAACCCTCAACCACTTTCTCATATCCAAATATATCCCAAACCAAAAGTCAAACTCGGACCCACCGATTTAATCTATCCAGCGCCACTGAGTTCACTTGACATAGCCACTACCACAAACCGTAGTCTTTTTCGGTCCTACCGATAGGGATCTCGGTCTCAACGAGATGGGATTGTAATCTCTCTGTTTCCCTTTGTAACGTTTTGGTCCAACCGAGATGAGCGATCGGTCCCACAGAGATTGCAATGCATACTCTCTGTTTCCCTTTCGTAACGTTTCGGTCCTACCGAGAGAGCGAATCGGTCCCACCGAGATTGCCTGACCAACTCTCTGGTTAGTCTGTTACCAAAATCGGTCTCACCGAGTTTGTGTAATCGGTCTCACCGAGATTACATTATGCCCTAACCCTAATGATATCGGTCCCACCGAGTTGACATGCCCGTCCCACCAAAAACCATAACGGTCACATTATGAACTAAATCAGTCTTACCGAGTTGTATGATTCGGCCCCACCGAGTTTGGTGATTTGTGTGTACCGGTTAGATTTTGTGTGGAGGCTATATATGCCCTCCACCCACTCTTCATTCATGGAGAGAGCCATCAGAAACTGCCTACACTTCCAACATACATTTTCTGAGAGAGAACCACCTACACTTGTGTTGAGGTCAAGATATTCCAATCCAACCACATAAATCTTGATCTCTAGCCTTCCCCAAGTTGCTTTCCACTCAAATCATCTTTCCAACAAATCCTATCCTATGAGAGAGAGTTGAGTGTTGGGGAGACTATCATTTGAAGCACAAGAGCAAGGAGTTCATCATCAACACACCATTTGTTACCTCTTGGAGAGTGGTGTCTCCTAGATTGGTTAGGTGTCACTTGGGAGCCTCTGTCAACATTGTGGAGTTGAACCAAGGAGTTTGTACGGGCAAGGAGATCGCCTACTTCGTGAAGATATACCCTAGTGAGGCAAGTCCTTCGTGGGCGATGGCCATGGTGGGATACACAAGGTTGCTTCTTCCTGGACCCTTCATGGGTGGAGCCCTTCGTGGACTCACGCAACTGTTACCGTTCGTGGGTTGAAGTCTCCATCAACGTGGATGTACGATAGCACCACCTATCGGAACCACGCTAAAAATCTCCATGTCTACATTGCGTTTGCTCCCTCCAAACTCCTCCCTTTACCTTCATATGCAATCGTTTTACATTCTGCTGCTATACTCTTAGAATTGCATGTGTAGGTTGTTTGCTTGACTTGTGCTAAGTTGCTAAAATCTGCCAAGAATTAAAATTGGGAAACGGCTAGATTTTTATTTGGTCAAGTAGTCTAATCACCCCCCTCTAGACATACTTTCGATCCTACAAGTGGTATCAGAGCTTTGGTCTCCATTTGCCTTGATTTCCATAGCTTTGGTGATCATAGCCTTGGTTTCACAACCTAGGAGAGTATGGCGTCTAGTGAGGGAAATTATCACCGTAGAGGTCCTTATTTTGATGGTACTAATTTTGCTAGTTGGAAGCATAAGATGAAAAATGCATACTCTTGGACATAACCCCGCCGTTTGGGCTATTGTGTGTATTGGCTTGCAAGGTGAATTCTTTGATGGGAGGGAACCAAACCGTGAGGCTAGCGTGGAAGAGTTGAAGATGCTGCAATACAATGCTCAAGCTTGTGATATTCTCTTCAATGGATTGTGCCCCGAAGAATTCAACAAAATCAGCCGTCTTGAGAATGCAAAGGAAATTTGGGACACTATGATTGATATGCATGAAGGTACCAACTCCGTCCAGGAATCCAAATTGGATCTGCTTCAAAGTCAACTTGACGAGATCAAAATGAAGGATGGTGAAGGTGTCGCTGAAATGTACTCTAGGCTTGCTCTCATCACAAATGAGATTGCCGGCTTAGGAAGTGAAGAGATGACCGGTAGATTCATCATCAAGAAGATACTAAGAGCCTTGGATGGAAAATATGATACCATGTGCACATTGATCCAGATGATGCCCAATTACAAAGATCTCAAGCCAAAGGAAGTCATTGGAAGGATTGCTGCTCATGAGATGTCACTCAAGGATAAGGAAGAGCTTCACAACAAGTCAAGTGGTGCTTACAAAGCCTCATGTGATGCTCCCACAAAATCAAGTGAGAAACAAAACTTCAATGAAGAATTGAGCCTAATGGTCAAGAACTTCCACAAGTTCTACAAGAGTAGAAGCAAGGAAAGAAGTTCCAAGTCAAGGTCCTACAATGACAAAAGATCTTCAAGTCATGAACGTAATTGCTACAATTGTGTAAGACCCGGACACTACTCCAATGAGTGTACGGCTCCCTACAAAAGAAAAGAAGATTCTCCTAAAAGAAGAACTAGGAGAGAAGAATCACCACCAAGAGAGAGAAGGAGTAGAGATGACCGTTATGAACGAAGCTCACAGAGAAGCAAGGATTCGGGAAGGAAGGACAAGTCATCAAAGAGCTACAGAAAAAGAAGACATCAAGCTCACGTTGGTGAATGGGTATCCGGCTCCAACTCCGACGATCACTACAAGAGAAGTTATCACTCCGACTCTGAATATACTCAAGATGAAGGTGTTGCCGGTCTAGCACTTGTGTCAACCAACTCCTACGACGTATTTGAGTCACCAAATGAAGGAATTGGAAGATGCTTCATGGCTAAAGGCCCAAAGGTATCACACCCCAAGTATGTTGATTTCAATAGTGATGAAGATGACTTGCTAGGTGATGATGATTTACTTATTGACAACTCTAGTTATGAAAACTATGATGAACTTGCTATTAATCATGCTAATCAAGACAAAAACGAATGACGATGATAAGAAGGAGATTGAGCGTCTAACTAATGATCTAAACACTCTTAAGTTAGCTCATGAAACTACCTTGGAAAATCATCTAGAGCTTCTAAAGACTCATGAGAAGTTACGCTTCGAAAAGCTCAACCTTGAGCAAGAGCATGGGTTCTTAAAAGCGATCAATGATGATCTTCGCAAGAAAAGCTCTTCTTACATTGCCAAGCGTTTACTTTTGTGTACTTACATGCCACAAGTTAAATCTAGCAACAAGAATAAAAAATATTCTTATTCTAGTAGTAACAATAATCATGCTAAACCCAATGATGTTGCTCCTAGTAGTTATCTTGATTCCACTAATGATTCTCTTGGCCAAGTTACACTTGAGCAAGAAAATAGCTTACTGAAGGGAATTATAGAGAAAGGTGTTTACAAGAGCCTTGCCGGAAGTAAGCAATTTGAGGAAATTGTACGCAAGCAAGGAAGACACCGAAAGAATAAAGGTGTTGGTTTTGAATGAAAGTTCAATGCCAATGGAGTTGAGTGGGAAGAAGATCAATACCCCAAGATGAAATTTTTTCCTCAACAAGAGAAGTATGATCCTACTTCTTTCCAAGGAACACAAGCTCAAGATGATATTCCACCACAAGACCACAAGCAAAAAGGCAAGGACAAGCTTCAAGAGGAGATTGATGAATTTGAAGAAGCTCCCAAAGCCTTGGTCAAGTGGGTTCCCAAGACTACATCAAGTTCTACTTCATCAAGTACGACTACAACTCCAAGGATTCCCATCAAGATGGTGTGGATCCCGAAGAAGAAGAACTAGAGAGTTCTTGAGGGTGACTCCGCCAACATACTTCACTCATATCATTTTGGCAAGGACAAGTGCAAACAACTTCCATATCTTGCACTAGTTCAAGGAGTCACAAACCCTCTTGTTGGTAAGACAAGGGACAAGGTAACCTAATGCATTCATGGACATCATCTCATGTGTATATCACTTTATGTCTATGGATATCCTTGTTTGTTCCTTGTGGGACTAACCCGTGTAGGTATTGAAAGTGCAACTCACTCCAATGGATTGCTCCGAATGATCTACATCAACATTGAGCGTCTACATCTTCAACACCTATATGAAGTCATCATCGACAAAACCCAAGGTTAGTTCGTCCCTCTTAGGGGGGATATCACATCTAGGGGGAGCTTTACTCTAATCAATTGAGTTAAAGCAACTCTAATGGTGTGAACACAACAATGCTTTATGTAAAAATGGTAACTTCACTTGTGCTTAAACAATGAGTATGACCTATGATCAAATGTTCTCATTTGACTCCTAAGTCAATATACTCATATATAGATGACCTAGTCATCACCAAATTGCTTGATAGATGCTAGAGTGTTTGTGCATGCTTTGTCACATATTTCATTTGTCATCTTATTGTGTGAGCATGTTGGTTGCATATTTTACTCATTTAGGGACATCCATTTGTTTATTTGATTGTTTGGCTTTTTCTCTTCTGCCAAATGGATGGACAAGAATGCCTAAGAACTCCCTCTAGCTATCTATGCTTTTCTCATCTCAAACTCTATTCATGCTACATCACAAAGTTTGATCAAGTCAGATTCGAACCACTCCATGTGAGGAGCACTCGGGGTCCCCAATTCGTCATAGAGTTGAACTTGAAAAACCTCTTTGTGCATTTCGGTAGGCCGAGTCATCCATTTCGGTGACACCGAGATCACTAAGTTGATCTAGGTTTTCAATCTCGGTGCAACCGATTAGAACTTTTCGGTGACACCGAGTTGCCGTAACTGCTTGCAGTTCTGCATCTCGGTGCCACCGAGTTGTTCCACTCAGTCACACTGACAGGGTCAGGTTATATATACTGACGGTTCAAATTTTGGAAAATTTTCCGAAACCTTTCACCCGCGCGTGACCTGCTCTGCCTCCTCGGGTCTCTAGATTGTCCTCTCGCCGCCAGCAACCTCCCGCCGCTGGTCTCCGTCGCCGTCAACGGCAATCTGCCCCGCCGTTGCAGTCGTAGCAAGTTCATCGCCGAAGTAGGGTATGAACTTGATCTTTGTGCTATTCCTTAACTTCGATTCATAGAACATTTCTTTGCCATGATTCTTGACACATATGAAATTATCCTGTCCAGCGAAAATATCTCATAGATTAGATTTGATTTGAAAATTTAGGGTTAGGTCTCCGCTGAACTCATCTTGGACCGACCGAGTTGTAGAAATCGGTCTCACCGATTTGGCCTAGGCCATTGCACATGCGTTTTCGGTCTGACTGAAAATTGCAAATCGGTGTGACCGAGTTCGATTCTCTATGAAACCCTAGCAGTCTCGGTGCCACCAAACTGTGACTCGGTCTGACCAAGTTCACTAGTTTAGGTTCCAAAAGCTGCTTCGGTATCACCGAGTTTACAAATCGGTAGATCGGAAATGCTTTCTGTGAAGAACTAAAACTAAGTTTTTAAGTCATCTGTTTTGCAAAAATTCTGCACTTTGTGATGCTCATCTACTCTACCTCATCTACTACCTATTCACAAGGTCTACTAACAGTTTGCCTGCAAGATGTCTGATCAAAGAGTCAGACTTGGCAAAAATAGAAGCAACATAGACAGACTTGGCAAAAAGAGATAGACTCTCGTTTTCATCACCATGTAGACGTTGCAATCACCAGAACCCTGTCCTTCATCGTTGCTAGTGTAGCGACCCGATCCCAATGGACCGTAGTCTCTGTGCTTAAGTGTCATCCCTGGATCAGTATTGCTGACAGACACAGTACTCGAGGATTTATTGCAGAGTTCAATCACACACTTATTACATCGAGTGTCTCAAAAAGAGAACTTATTACAATAATATGGCTAAAGGCTATCTAAATAAATAAGATAACCGCGGAAGCTTCGAAGATAAATGAGTCCATCAACTCCACGGCAAAACTGAGTGCATGACAACGACCTATCGCACCTTACTCTTTGTTTGAAAACTCTGCGACATGATACCTTACAACCGTGTAGGTCAGCACATGGAATATGCTGGCAAGATAACACTATATAGCAATGAACAAATAACAACTATCACTACATGCATATTTGGCTGGTGGAGGCTCTATGGTTATCATTTGCATAAAGCTATTTTTCCCCTACAACAAAGTAATACATTTTATTTAACTACAAATTTTATGACATTATTGAGAAGGTAACCCCAACTCAATCCCAAAATAATATTAATAACCCAACAAATTCATTTAAGTAAAGTGATGAGATCAAACAATAATTCAAGTACTAGATACTCAAAATTGTCCATAACCGGGGACACGGCTAACCATGATTAGTTTATACACTATGCAGAGGTTTGCACACTTTTCCCCACAAGACTCGATCTCCTCCGTTGCATTTCTCGCACTGCATGATGTTTGAGAAACTGATGATCGAGACACAATCTTTCCGAAGAGGTCCCCTTAATGGATAGATAGGCCGGTACACCTACAATTCCCTACATCTGCTAGCCCATCATGGAAAGGATTCCCACAACTTACTCAACTATGCCAGAGCCCATAATGGCTTGTAGTTGCACACGGAAGTTTCTAGCATGAATAATCTTATGATCCCTTTGAGCATGGGTGGCATTCCATAGGATGATCACACGGGTACCCCAGGATCTCCTAGGACAACACTGGACTCCCTAGGTGCCCACAACCAATCCACCCAGATGTGTATTAAAGTAGCCACCTTAAGTTTTCCTTGGTTAAAATATAACTCTCACATCTTTCATGAATCTCACATACCAATCCACATCTACGAGCATAGCAAAACAATATGAGCATAATGAATAATACCCGGGGTTGATGAAAGACAATAGGTTCCTACCTCAACAACTACTTCCCACACCCACATGTTATCAATTAATACTCATGCAATGTTTGAGGGTTGAAACTAATGCATAAAAACTGGGTAATAAAGGGATACGATCAAAGTGTTACTTGCCTTACTGACGATCGGAAAACCCTAGAGGTTCGTAGTAGCAAGCCTCACACTCCGGAAACTCTATCATGAACAAACAATAGTATACATAAGCACTCAATCATAAGATGCAAAGATAAAAACCAAAATAAAAGATCTAAGCAGAAAATTCAATTGAAGAGCTTCGATTTGCAAAAAGAAACAATCGAATCCGAGCTACGAAACACAAACTACGATCAAAAGAAATTCAAATTCAAAACTGCTTGAAACCAAATTTTAAATTTCCAAAAACATGTTCAAGTTGTTTATCTGGACAGAGGAAAACAAGACGAATATTTTGGCGTTGGTTTCGTTGGATTTGGATAAACGAGCAAAAGGTAGTGAGGGATTTAACATTAGGGACTAATTTGTAAGAAAACAAATCGCGGATAGGTCTCTGGCCGAAAATAAAACTAAAAAGAAAAACCTAACGAACGAACGTTCACTAACAGATCTAAATGAATGAACGTTCGCTAACTAACCTAACCTAATAAAATAAATCAATCTAAAACAAAAAACCGAATCTAGAAAAAAACCGGGGCGGTTTACGGCGGTTTACCAGTTCGCGAAATAAACCTACAACGGCGGCGTCGAACTCCGGCGAGGGCGGCGCGGCTTCGGCGGCTGCGGGGCGGGGTGGTGTGGCGCGGCTTGTGGCGGGCGGCGACGGTGGGGCTGGGTGGAGAGGCCGAGTGCGGGGGGGGGGCGACGGCTTATAAAGGGGGGCCGGAGCAGTCCAACTTGGAGGAGGGGCCGGGCGGCGAGGCGGCGGCAGCTCGGAGTCCGGCTCGGCCATGCGCCGGGGAAGCCGGTGACGCTGGCGGGCTGGCTCGGCCTTCGGCCCAGTTCAGTCTGGAACCTTTTTTTCTTTAAAAAAACTTTTCACCGTGAAGAAAATTCCAAATAAATTAAAATAAAACCCCTAAAATTCCAGAAATAATTTTGCCCGTCCTCTCCTAATATTTTGGACAAAGTGAACATTTTTCTAGGCTAAATGCAAGTTTTAGAAATGCACATTTTTTCCTAATTTAACCGAATAAAATCTCAAATAAAATTCATTTTTATTCAAAATTAAATTTCCATGATTTCTTTGCTGTTTTGAAGAAGTCATATTATCTTTTCTCATTATTTTATTTATTTTGAAATAATTGGAAAAATAATTTCAAATAAAAATCACTTTGATCCAACTACCAATTTTGGAAATTCAAAAATGGAATTTTATGAAAACCTCCAACTCTCTCAAATGGTCTTTGAGTTGCTTAAGGTATCTAGGATCAAAGTGTCCAAATAAAACCAAATTCAAAATGCACAAACATGGATGCATATGATGACCTAATGATTGACATCCAAATTGAAAACTGGGATGTTACAAACCTACCCCCCTTAAGGTGAATCTCGCCCTTGAGATTTGGGTTGGCTAGCAAAAAGGTGTTGGTGGTCTTTCCGTAGGTTTTGTTCTCGCTCCCAGGTGGCTTCTTCCTCGGTATGGTGGCTCCACTGAACTTTGCAAAACTTGATGACCTTGTTGCGTGTAACTCGGTTGGCAAACTAGAGAATCTTGACGGGTTTCTCCTCATAGTTTAGGTCACTCTCCAACTGAATTGCTTCCAGGGGCAATGTATCTCTCAAAGGAATATCGACCATCTCTGCATGGCACTTCTTCAACTGGGAAACGTGAAACACATCATGAACTCCTAACAAACCTTCAGGTAATTCCAACTTGTAGGCCACTTCTCCCATACGTTCCAAAACTCGGTATGGTCTTACAAATCTCGGGGCTAACTTTCCTTTGACTCCAAATCTTTTAACTCCCCGAAGTGGTGACACACAGAGATATGCTCTGTCTCCGACTTCATAGGCTACCTCCTTGCGTTTAGTGTCGGCATAACTCTTCTGCCTAGACTAAGCTACCTTTAGTCTATCACGAATCAACTTAACCTTCTCTTCAGACTCTCTGATTAAATCTAGTCCGAACAATTGTCGGTCTCCAACTTCATCCCACATCAATGGTGTCCTGCACCTCCTTCCATACAAAGCTTCGAAAGGGGCCATCTTTAAACTGGCTTGGTAGCGGTTGTTATATGAGAACTCCGCGTAAGGCAAATTATCATCCCAACTAGATCCATAATCTAGCACACAAGCTCTCAACACGTCTTCCAGAATCTGGTTGACTCTCTCGGTCCATCCGTCTATCCGTGGATGAAAAGTTGTACTGAAATCTAGCCTGGTACCCAAAGTCTGGTGTAATTGATTCCAAAACTTCGAGGTAAACTATGTTCCTCTATCTGATACGATGGTCCTCGGAACTCCATGCAGACAAACGATCCTGGTCATATATATCTTGGCCAACTTCGCGCTCGTATAAGTGGTTTTCACGGGGATAAAGTGAGCCACTTTGGTCAATCGGTCAACTACTACCCAGATGGAATCATATCCTGATCGTGTCTTGGGTAATCCGGTGATGAAATCCATGCTAAGCTTATCCCACTTCATTCGGGTATCGGCAAAGGCTGAAGTAATCCTGCTGGCTTCTGGTGCTCTGCCTTAATTCTCTCACATACATCACATACGGCTACATACTCGGAAATATCCTTCTTCATACCTGTCTACCAGAAAGGTTCCTTCAAATCCAGATACATCTTTGTGTTTCCTGGGTGAATCGAGTACAACGAGTCATGAGCTTCCTGAAGTATTATCTTCCTGATCTTTGTGTCATTGGGAACATAAATACGATCCTCAAACCATAAAGTTTCGTCTTCATCCTCATGAAAACCTTTGGCCTTTCCTTTATTCATATTCTCCTTTATCTCTGCAATCTCCTTATCAGTCTTCTGGGCTTCTCGAATCTTTCCCAACAACGTGGACCGAATTTCCAACGCTACAACAAAACCTCTCAGAACTATCTCCATTCGAAGTTCTCTGAGATCGTCGGCTATCTCTTGAGGTAATCCTCCGGTTACGAGAGTAACATAACTCTTGCGGATCAAAGCGTCTGCTACAACATTGGCCTTTACTGGATGATAATGCAGCTTCATATCATAATCCGTTTTGAGCCCCAATCATCTCCTTTGCCTGAGATTCAACTCCTTCTGCGTGAAGATGTACTTCAAACTCTTATGATCCATGTATACATCACAACGGTTTCCAATAAGAAAATGTCTCCAGGTCTTGAGCGCATGCACTACGGCTGCTAACTCCAAATCATGCGTGGCATAATTCAACTCATGGGGTCAAAGCTGACGTGAGGCATATGAAACAACTCTTCCATCTTGCATAAGTACACCTCCATGTCCTTGGCGAGAAGCATCGCAATATATTTGGAAATCCTTGTGTATATCTAGAAGAATTAGCACTGGGGCTGTAACTAAACGTTTCTTCAACTCCTGGAAACTGGCCTCACATTCCTCGGTCCATTTAAACTTGGTGTCCTTCTTGAATAACTCCGTCACGGGCTTCGCGATCTTGGAAAAATCCTTAATGAATCTTTGTTAATATCTCGCGAGTCCAAGAAAACCGCATATCTCTGCAGCTGAGGTGGGTGCCAACCACTCAGTGACAAACTGAACTTTGGAAGGGTCTACTGCTATACCTTCTCCTGATATAACATGTCCGAGAAATCCAACTTCCTTCAACCAAAACTCACATTTGCTGAACTTGGCATATAGCTGATGTTCCCTGAGCTTCTCAAGAACCAAGCGCAAGTGTTTCTTGTGTTCTTCTTCATTCTTCGAGTGCACCAATATATCATCAATGAACACCACAAAGAACTTATCCAAGAACTCCATGAACACCTTATTCATCATACTCATAAAGTAGACAGGGGCGTTAGACAATCCAAAAGACATGACCATGTACTCATATAGCCCGTACCTTGTGGTAAAAGCTGTCTTAGGTATATCCTGTTCTCGGATCTTCAGCTGGTGGTATCTTGATCGAAGATCGATCTTAGAGAATACTTTAGCTCCCTGCAGCTGGTCAAACAAATCATTGATCATCGGTAGTGGGTATTTGTTCTTGATCGTCACCTCATTCACTGCATGATAATCAACAACCATTCTCAAAGATCCATCCTTCTTCTCAACTAAGAGAACTGGGGCTCCCCACGGTGATGAACTTGGTCGAATATAACCTTTCTCCAATAACTCCTTAATCTATTTCTTAATTTCCTCCAGATCATTTGCGGGCATCCTATACGGTCTCTTCGATATTGGTTCGGTGCCTGGTAATAGCTCTATCAAAAACTCTATGTCTTGATCTGGTGGCATGCCTGGTAGTTCCTTCCCGTGGCGCATGCCTAGACACATACTTGATCCTTTTCCCTTCTGGGGTGGTGAGAAGAATTGACTTACTAGAACAATCGATATTTCCTCCATACATCGATAGCCAATCCATGCCTAGTATCACATCCAATCTTTGTGATTCTAGAATAATTAGGTCTGAGGGGAAAACATGCCTACCTATGGTCAATGGCAACTGAAAACATCCTCTGCTAGCCATGTATTCTGCTCCAGGTGAGCTTACTAACATAGGTGTCTTAAGGGCTACGGTGGGTAACTTAAACTTATCCACAAATCCCTTTGATATGTATGAATGTGATGCACCAGTGTCAAAAAGGACAATATCTGTAAATGACTTAATCAAAAACTTACCAAAAACTGGATCAGTCTGCTCTTCAACTTCCTCCATGTTGACGTGATTCACCTGCCCTCTGGTGAAAGGGTTGGGTTTCTTTCCAGAGCTTCCATTTCCATTACCATTCTTTACCTCAGAACAATCATTGGCGTAGTGTCCAGTCTTCCCACACTTGAAATAGGTAACGTGACTCAGATCCTTCTTGGCGGGAGTTGCTGGGTTGGAACGGCTCTGACTGCTGTTTCCTCCATTCCCATTTCCATTCCTAGGGCCACTATGGTTATGTGAACTTCCTCCATTGTGAGAATGGCCTCCAAGGTTATGATGGGTATGTCCTCTCGAGTTCGGGGTAAAACGAAGCTTCTACTGAGCTCTAGAGTTGTACTTCCCCTGTCCATACTTCCGTTTATGGTTCTCTATCTACTGCTGCTTGCCTTCAATCATGAGAGCCCTGTCTACCAGCTCCTGATAGTTGGTGAATGTTGCCACCATCAACTACATACTCAGCTCATCATTCAGCCCTCCATAAACTTCTCCTGCTTTGCGGCATCTATGGCCACATCATCTGGGGCATAGCGAGCTAACTTGATGAACTCATCCACGTACTGCGCCACAATACGATTTCCCTGGCGCAAGTTGCGGAACTCACGCTTCTTCATACTCATAGCTCCAGCTGAGACATGTGCAGTGCGGAAGGCTTGTTGAAACTGATCCCAAGTGACATTGGCCACGGGGAAAGTGGTTGTGTAGTTCTCCCACCATGAGGCTGCGGGTCCATCCAGTTGATGTGCGGCAAGGCGCACCTTCTCAGCATCTGTGTAACCTGCGGTGGTCAGCTCCCTTCCAATCTTGCGGAGCCAGTCATCAGCAACAATCGGCTCGGTGCTACTAGAGAACACCAGCGGATTTAACCTTAGAAAGCGGGCTAAGTTGTCAACTGGGGGTGGTGGCGGTGGGTTGTTGTTGTTGTTGTTGTTGCCTTGGTTCTAAACTAGCAACTGCATCAAGGCATTCTGCTGTTGGATCAACTGGGTGAGCTCCGGTGGGAAGGCGAATGTGGGGTCACGTCTCAGAGGCATCTGATAGGTTCAGAGGCAACAGAATGGAGTGAGGTCTAAAGAGAGATTTCACTACCCATATGCACATGAGACAAACATATTCATTCCACACCACTCAATACCAAACAAGATTCATAAAATCGATCTAAGCTACCATTACACAATCTTGCGGACTATACTATATAGATGGAAGTACTCTAAGGGTAATTTGGTGGTCGACTAGAAATTTTGATCGATGGAAGACTCCATAATATCTACTCCAGCTTCGTCTTCATAATCATCATCGCTGTCGTGGTCGGAGTCTGTGTCGTCTAGTATGATGTAATCTTCCGAACGAATGTCCACTCCAGGTTTGGGATCCCCCATGAACATTCCTAGCTTCTTCTTCAGGTCTTCATTCTTCTCCAGTAGTACATCAATTTCCTCTTCATATCCATCGCGCATAGCTTTGAGTTCTTCCTCCAGCTCCATGTTCCAGGTCATCACCTTCTTCGTGTCTATCATGTTGGCGCACAGCTGGTTCTCATAGCGTTGAATGTGCTGGTTCAACTCTTGTATGTAGGCTGCAATGGATTTATCCTTCCTGGTGCGAATCATCTCCCATTGCTCATCTCAGCGTCCACATATCTGGTAGATGGTTTCCTTAAGATCCTTGTTGTACACCTCACCTATGCGTCCAATGGTGATGTGGGCGACCATGCTCTTTCCGAAACTCCAGGTTGGTGCATCAAAGGAAAACTCGATGGGCTCGGTAACTGGTGTAAAAGTCCTTCCGGGAACACGAACTTGAATCGTCCAGCACTCCTCTTCTGGTAAAGTGGCGGTGAAGGTTCCGGTGAAGCTTGGTATGCCGACGTTCAGGTACCTAGTGACTTCCTTCAAGTGTCGTCCGAAAGGGGTGTCATCATCCAGTTGAGTGAACTTGTTCCTTGGGTCCGCCATCTATAGAGTAGAAATGGAGAAGAGTTAGAAATGAGCAGGAAGAGTATCCTGAGGATTTTCCTAGTGGTCGCGTCCTACAGTCAGCGTGTGCTCTGATACCATCTTGTAGCGACCCGATCCCAATGGACCATAGTCTCTGTGCTTAAGTGTCATCCCTGGATCGGTATTGCTGAGACACACAGTACTCAAGGATTTATTGCAGAGTTCAATCACACACTTATTACATCGAGTGTCTCAAAAAGAGAACTTATTACAATAATATGGCTGAAGGCCATCTAAATAAATAAGATAACTGCAGAAGCTTCTAAGATAAATGAGTCCATTAACTCCGCGGCAAAACTGAGTGCATGACAATGACCTATCGCACCTTACTCTTCGTCTGAAAACTCTGCAACATGTTACGTTGCAGCTGTGCAGGTCAGCACATGGAATATCCTCACAAGATAACAGTATAGAGCAATGAACAAATAACAGCTATCACTACATGCATATTTGGTTGGTGGAGGCTCTATGGTTATCATTTGCATAAAGCTATTTTCCCCTACAACAAAGGAATAAATTTTATTTAAATACAAATTTTATGACATTATTGAGAAGGTAACCCCAACTCAATCCCAAAATAATATTAATAACCCAAAAATTCATTTAAGTAAAGTGATGAGATCAAACAATAATTCAAGTACCAGATACTCAAAATTGTCCATAACCGGGGACACGGCTAACCATGATTAGTTTATACACTCTGCAGAGGTTTGCACACTTTTCCCCACAAGATTCGATCTCCTCCATTGTATTTCTCGCACTGCATGATGTTTGAGAACCGGATGATTGAGACATAGTCTTTCCGAAGAGGTCCCCTTAACGGATAGATAAGCCGGTACACCTACAATCCCCTACATATGCTAGCCCATCATGGAAAGGATTCCCACAACTTACTCAACTATGCCAGGGCCCATAATGTCTTATTGCTGCACACGGAAGTTTCTAGCATGAATAATCTTATGATCCCTTTGAGCCTGGGTGGCATTCCATAGGATGATAACACGGGTACCCCGAGATCTCCTAGGATAATACTGGATTCCCGAGGTGCCCACAACCAATCCACCCAGATGTGTATTAAAGTAGCCACCTTAAGTTTTCCTTGGTTAAAATATAACTCTCACATCTTTCATGAATCTCACATACCAATCCACGGCTACGAGCATAGGAAAACAGTATGAGCATAACGAATAATACCGAGGGTTGATGAAAGACAATAGGTTCCTACCTCAACAACTACTTCCCACACCCACATGTTATCAATTCCTACTCATGCAATGTTTGAGGATTGAAAGTAATGCATAAAACTTGGTAATAAAGGGATATGATCAAAGTGTTACTTGCCTTGCTGACGATCAGAAAACCCTAGAGATTCGTAGTAGCAAGCCTCGCACTCCGGAAACTCTATCGTGAACAAACAATAGTATACATAAGCACTCAAGCATAAGATGCAAAGATAAAAACCAAAAGAAAAGATCTAAACAGAAATTTTAAGTGAAGAGCTTTGATTTGCAAAAAGAATCAATCAAATCGGAGCTATGAAACACAAACTACGATCAAAAGAAATTCAAATTCAAATATGCTTGAAACCAAAGTTTAAATTTCCAAAAAAATGTTCAAGTTGTTATCTGGACAGAGGTAAACAATATGAAGATTTTGGCGTTGGTTTCGTTGGATTTGGATAAACAAGCAAAAGGTAGTGAGGGATTTAAGATTAGGGACTAACTTGTAAGAAAACTAATCGCGGATAGGTCCCTGATACGTCTCCAACGTATCTACTTTTCCAAACACTTTTGACCTTATTTTGGACTCTTACTTGCATGATTTGAATGGAACTAACCCGGACTAACGCTGTTTTCAGCAGAGTTGCCATGGTGTTATTTTTGTGCAGAAATAAAAGTTCTTGGAATGACCTGAAAATCAACGAAGACACGTTTTGGGATTAATAAAAAATACTGGTGAAAGAATCAACACCAGGGGGCCCACACCCTGTCCATGAGGGTGCAGGGCGCACCCCCTGCCTCGTTGGCCCCCTGAGGCTCCACCGACTCAAATCCAACTCTATATATTCACGTTTGGGGAGAAAAAATAAGGGAGAAGGATTCATCGCGTTTTACATACGGAGCCGCCGCCAAGCCGTAATCTCTCTCGGGAGGGCTGATCTGGAGTCCGTTCGGGGCTCCGGAGAGGGGAATCCGTCGCCATCGTCATCATCTACTTTCTTCCATCACCAATTTCATGATGCTCACCACTGTGCGTGAGTAATTCCATCATAGGCTTGCTGGACGGTGATGGGTTGGATTATATTTATCATGTAATCGAGTTAGTTGGGTTAGGGTTTTATCCCTTGTATACATTATGTTGTAAGATTGATGTTGCTATGACTTTGCTATGCTTAATGCTTGTCACTAGGGCCCGAGTGCCATGATTTCAGATCTGAACCTATTATGTTTTCATGAATATATGTGAGTTCTTGATCCTATTTTGCAAGTCAATAGTCACCTACTTTGTGTTATGATCCTGTAACCCCGAAGTGACAATAATCGGGACCACTCCCGGTGATGACCATAGTTTGAGGAGTTCATGTATTCACTAAGTGTTAATGCTTTGTTCTGGTACTCTATTAAAAGGAGGCCTTAATATCCCTTAGTTTCCAATAGGACCCCGCTGCCATGGGAGGGTAGGACAAAAGATGTCATGCAAGTTCTTTTCCATAAGCACGTATGACTATATTCAAAATACACGCCTACATTACATTGATGAACTGGAGCTAGTTCTGTGTCACCCTATGTTATAACTGTTGCATGAGGAATCACATCCGACATAATTATCCATCACTGATCCATTGCCTACGAGCTTTTCACATATTGATCTTTTCTTACTTACTTTTCTGTTCCCACTGTTACAATCACTATAAAAACTGCTACTGTTACTTTTGCCACCGTTACCGTTACTTCCATATTACTTTGCTACTAAATACTTTGCTGTAGATATTAAGTCTTTCAGGTGCGGTTGAATTGACAACTCAACTGTTAATACTTGAGAATATTCTTTGGCTCCCCTTGTGTCGAATGAATAAATTTGGGTTGAATACTCTACCCTCGAAAACTTTTGCGATCCCCCATACTTGTAGGTTATCAAGACTATTTTCTGGCATCGTTGCCGGGGAGCATAGCTCTATTCTTTGAGTCACTTGGGATTTATATCTGTTGATCGCTATGAGGAACTTGAAATATTAAAGAACAAAGATTTTTCCCTCAACTACGAGGGGAGGTAATGAACTGCCATCTAGCTCTGCACTCAATTCAGCTTCTGTTTTGAGTAAACTTGCGAAACCTACACCTGATATTCATTCTGATATGTCGCATGTTATTGATGATGCCACTTCTGCTTTGCATGATGCTTATGATGAAACTACTTCAATGCTTGATAATACTGTGCCACTAGGTGAATTTCTTGATGAAAAACTTGCTAGGGTTAGAGAGAATGAAATTATGGAAACTAATAATATTGATGAAAGTGATGATGAAGATTCTCCCCCTAGATATGAATTGCATGTTGTGCCTGAGGGTTATGTTATGGATGAAGAAACTGCTAGAGACTTTTTAGCTTGCAATGATAGATGTGATCTTAAGAAACTGTTAGCTAAGATGAAAGAAAAGTGTTTGAATGCTAGAATGAAATATGACCCTGCTTTTGCTACTTCACCTATCTGTATTTCTGATAAAGGATTATGATTTCTCTATCGACCCTGAGTTAATTACTTTGGTTGAATCTGATCCTTTTTATGGCTATGAATCTGAAACTGTTGTGGCACATCTTACTAAATTAAATGATATAGCCACCCTGTTCACTAATGATGAGAAAACTCGCTATTCCTTTATCCTTAAGTTATTTCCGTTCTCATTAAAGGGTGATGCTAAAACATGGTTTAATTCTCTTGATCCTGGTTGTGTGCGTAGTCCCTAGGATATGGTTTTTATTTCTCTGCTAAATATTTCCCCGCTCATAAGAAACAAGCTGCCTTAAGGGAAATATATAATTTTGTGCAAATTGAAGAAGAGAGTCACCCACAAGCTTGGGGGAGGCTTCTCCGATTACTTAATACTTTGCCTGATAATCCTCTCAAGAAAAATGAAATACTTGATATCTTTTACAATGGACTAACCGATGCTTCCAGAGACCACCTGGATAGTTGTGATGGTTGTGTTTTCAAGGAAAGAACTATTGATCAAGCTGAATTGCTATTGAATAATATATTGAGCAATGATAATTATTGGACACTTCCTGAACCAACTCCTAAGCCAACTCCAAAGAAAAAGCAGTATTCTATTTCTCAGTCCTGAAGATATGCAAGAGGCAAAGAAATCTATGAAAGAAAAGGGTATTAAAGCTAAAGATGTTAAGAATTTACCACCTATTGAAGAGATACATGGTCTTTAACCCAACACAGGTAGTAAAGGTATATTCCTCGTAATAAGTCTGCTAGCCAATGCTTGGATGAGTTTGATAATTTTATTGTTAAACAAGAAAACTTCAATGCTTATGTTGGTAGACAATTGAAACGTAATGCTTATATGATTAAACACTTGAGTGATTATATGTCTAGAGTTAAAGGTGACCTTAAACTTATTAGTAAACATGCTTCTATGGTTACCACTCAAGTAAAACAAGTGCTTAAAGCACAAGATGATTTGCTCAATGAATTAAATAATAAGAAAAATGATAATGATGTTAGAGTTGTGACTAGAGGGGGTAAAATGACTCAGGAACCTCTCTATCCCGAGGGCCACCCTAAGAGAGCTGAGCAAGATTCTCAGAGAACTAATGTTGATGCACCTAGTCCTTCTAAAAAGAAAAAAATGATAGGACTTTGCATGCTTCTAGTGAACCTATCATTGACACACCTGAGAATCCCAATGATATTTCTATTTCTGAAGCTGAAACACAATCTGGTAACGAACATGAACCTAGTGATAATGTTAATGATGATGTTCATGTTGTTGCTTAACCTAGCAATAACAATGATGTAGAGATTGAACCTGCGGTTGATCTTGATAATCCACAATCAAAGAATCAATGTTATGATAAGAGAGACTTTGTTGCTAGGAAGCACGGTAAAGAAAGAGAACCATGGGTTCAGAAACCCATGCCTTTTCCTCCTAAACCATCCAAGAAAAAGGATGATGAGGATTTTGAGCACTTTGTTGAAATGATTAGACCTATCTTTTTGCGTATGCGTTTGACTGATATGCTTAAAATGAATCCTTATGCTAAGTATATGAAAGATATTGTTACAAATAAAAGAAAGATACCGGAAGCTGAAATTTCCACCATGCTTGCTAATTATACTTTTAAAGGTGGAATACCTAAGAAACTAGGAGATCCAGGAGTACCAACAATACCATGCTCCATTAAAAAAACTATGTTAAAACTACTTTATGTGATCTTGGAGTCAGTGTTAGTGTTATGCCTCTCTCTTTATATCGTAGACTTGATTTGAATAAGTTGACACCTACTAAAATATATTTGCAAATGGATGATAAATCAACTGCTATACCTGTCCATATTTGTGAGGATGTGCCTGTTGTGGTTGCAAACGTTACTATTTTAACGGACTTTGTCATTCTTGATATTCCCGAGGACGATAATTTGTCGATTATCCTTGGTAGATCCTTTTTGAATACTGCAGGGGCTATTATTGATTGTAACAAAGGCAATGTCACTTTTCATGTTAATGGTAATGAGCATACGGTACACTTTCCGAGGAAACAACCTCAAGTCCACAGTATCAGTTCTATTGGAAAAATTTCAATGATAACTATTGGAGGTTTTGAATTCCCTCTTCCTACTGTCAAGAAGAAATATGATATTCTTATTGATGGGGACATGCATATCCCCGTGGAGGTAACTTAGTGTTATTCAAAAATTCTCTGCTTTCATGTTATTCAGAAAGAGTTTATTAACAAGACTTGATCAACCTTGTTAGTAGATTCCTTTTTGATGAACATGAGATGGATGAAGTTAGAAAGCACAACTCTCTGTACCCTCCTTTTACTTTCTGTTATTTAGATTAAATAAAGCAAAAATAGTATTTTCTGTCTATTTTCTGAATTATCCTTGCAATAAAAATACCCCGAAAATAACCAAATGTCCTGAAAATGAAATATGATTTTTTGTAGAATATTTAAGAATTGGTGGCACTGAGAACACACCAGGGGGACCCACCATCTGGCCACAAGGGTCCAGGGCACGCCCACCCCCCTGGGGCACACCCCCTGCCTCGTGGACCCCCTCCACTTATTCCAGCACCCACACACTTTGTCTTCCTCCAGAAAAAAAATCCTCCAATAGCTCAAACCCGAGTTCTAGCTCATCTTGCTGCCATTTTCGATCTCCTTGCTCAAAGCTTCATTCACAAAACTTCTTTTGGGGATTGTTCTTCGGTATGTGATTCCTTCAATGGTCCAATTAGTTTTTGTTCTAGTGCTTTATTTATTGCAAATTTTTGCTGCTAAGGTGACCCTATTCTTGAGCTTGCATGTCAAATTTATATGGTCTAAAGTAGTTTTGATGCATGATATAGCCTCTAGGCACTTGTGGGAGTAGTTGTTATCAATTTTGTTGAGTTTGGTTCACTTTTATTATGAGTCACTAAAAATTTCAGTAATTTTTCAGAGAAAGAAAATGTTTAGGAAAATGTACCAAGGTGGTTCCTCAAGGAAGCATGGACAAAGGCTCACGATACATGAGCTGGACGATGAACCACCCAGGGAAGCTCAAGTGTGGCCTTGTGAATGGCCGTCAGAGGAGTTTATGGTCCAGGCAGGCATCAAAGATGAATTTGACGCATATATGCATAATGCTGATCTTGAGGACTTCGTGTCAGATAAGTGCCGACAATATCACTACCTAACTGATTCTTTTGTGAGAAGGTTTAAATTTACATCCTCGCGTAATTCTCACACTATTTCATTTTATCTTTATGATAAATCATATACCATGGACCTAGAAGATTTTAACACTGCTTGTAAACTCCCGCTGACGGTGTCCTGGACTAGGGGGTACTCACCATGTCGTCTCCCGATCTATTAGATTGGGCCGAGGCCCCCCATGGCCGTATACTCATGGGCCAGTTCGGACAGCTGTCGCATACAAGGAAGATTCCACAAAGACTTGGCGATCAAGACAAGAACTTCTCCCCACCGGCATATTCGGCTAGGACTCTTGTTAACCTAGGCCTCTGGTGCATTATATAAACCAGGGCCAGGCTAGTAGATAGAATATACAACTTCATATACAACAATCATACCGTAGGCTAGCTTCTAGGGTTTATCCTCCTTGATCTCGTGGTAGATCTACTCTTGTACTACCCATATCATCAATATTAATCAAGCAGGACGTAGGGTTTTACCTCCATCAAGAGGGCCCGAACTTTGGTAAAACATCGTGTTCCCTGCCTCCTGTTACCATCCGGCCTAGACGCACAGTTCGGGACCCCCTACCCGAGATCCGCCGGTTTTGACACCGACATTGGTGCTTTCATTGAGAGTTCCACTGTGTGATCGACAAAAGGATCGATGGCTCGCCTACAGATCAACTACGACTTCGGCGTCTTCGTCACTAGTTCGACTGGTCACCTTGGTTCGACCAAGAATTGCGCCCCGTGTTCAGATCACCATGTTCGGACGAGGGCCTTCATCCAACATCAACTCCGATCTCTATCAAGATCACAGAGGAATCATCTATGGAGCTCGGGGGCTCAACGTCAACCTTGCCCTCGAGCGACCGTGCTGTTTTTTTTGGACAGCGAACTCGTATGTGCCGCCACCACCTCCTCGAGTATCGCTTTGACGATCGCTTTGGTGGAATTGTGCAGAATTGGTTCTATAACAACCCTGGAAAATTTCGTCGAGTTCCGATGGAGGAATCTCTGGCAATCCACGATATACCGGAGCCCTGTCAAATCTGGATGGGAATTTGGATGAGTTTAGGGCGTGGTGTCCAGCTTCTAGCTCAGATGTCCTTTGGAAGATCCAACTGTTGATCGGCTGCAGAATTCCTATATCTACCACCTCTCAAAATTTCAGCTCGATCCGACCGTCCAAACTCCGGGAACCTTCCGATTAGTGCATCACTTTTTGGATCTATTTTCTGCGCGAAAACGAATCCGACCCGAGTTCATCTTTTTTATGAACGGGATTTCGGACATCCCTTTTGAAGGAAGTTTTGTATGGGGTATTGTGTTTTGTTCCCGAACACACCCCACTAACTTTAAGATCTTTTGAACATGATCTTCAACATCATGCTGGTGTCAAACCAGTCCGGCAATATTACTCCACGGCTGCCGACCTGCGCTAGACATGTCGTCACTTTAGCCGAGCTCAACTTCTTCGGATCATCATCTCGGCAAGCCGAACAAGAGCCCGGCATCGCGAAGGATAAATCATCACCAACATCGCCGCCCCACGGATTACACGGAGCGGGCATACCGGCATCGCCGCATGGCCGCTTCATCAAGCCGGCATCGACCACGTCACGACCTGCATCGACAGGGCCGCACTATTGCTTCTTCAAGCTGGTGTCCATCACGCCGACCTACTTCGACTCATCGGCTGACATCGAGGCTTCGACATCTCGGCTGGACCGGGGGCTTCGCCATCTCTTCATCAACCTACTCCGGACACTTCGGCGTCACTAGCCGACCAGCTCCGTCATGTTAGCTGGGCCGAGGGCTTTGCCTCGGCGAGTCAACCTTTACCAGCATTGCCATGCCGTCGTTTTATCGCCCATCAGGCAATGGGTGTGCGGAGCGGGTCCCAATTTTAGGAATCACCTTCCTTCGGATTGCTACAACAAATAAACCAGGTGCTATTAATCCCAGTATTTTTTGCTTGTTTGGGTTCATTTTCCCCAAGGAATTATTACTCTGGTTCGTCCGTCATATGTACACAGGTCTATCAAATGGTGGCCGCATTAACGACAGTCGCATGGTGGTTCGGTCAGTTTCCGTACATAGTCCGGCGAACGCCGCACTCGGAGCTCGGACCGACCTGCGAATTCAGGCTTTGCCACGCCTTTACCACATCACGCCGACGCCCTGCATCGACATTGACTTCGGCGCCAGGCCATACTTCTTTTATTACTCACTTTGCATAAATTATTTATTATGCAAAGATTTTTTTTAATTATCATTATTACTATTATCTCTGGTTTGCACTATTTTTTGTGCACAGGAAAATGATCCGGGGACTTCGGCGTCACTCTGCTGGTCTGCATTGATCGTGCTATGTCACCACTTCGGCGTGTCAAGCTCTCCGCTCCGCCACCTCGGGACCGGCTTGAGGGATGGAACCTTGCCCCGCATCAAGCTCGGACCACGTCATCAATACCGAACACATTAACCAGCTAAGTCACTTTCATGCTCAAAGCTTTAATTTCTAACTTGCGTTCGGTTTGACCAAGCATTGTACTTTTTTGGAAAAAAGTTGCTTCTAAAAAATTTCCTTGTCCAAACTTTGTTTGTGACGCATAAATTCAAATACCCCGTTTATTTGGGGGCTTCCTTTATGAAGCTTTTCCACTTGCATATGATTATACTTGTACGGCTTCGTTCCTTGTTCGTGTATTACGCCACAATATGCACCATATTGACTTAAGCGATTTGCAAGCTGGGTTGCCTCGCTCCTGTGTTTACCCCTACGTTCCCGATTGTTCGGCTAGGGAGCAAAGGGAGCACCTCTGCGATTGTCACGATCGGGTCAACCGAGCTGGACCTCAGACTGGGTGAAGCCGAAAGCTAGCGCTCTTATAGTTTTCAATGATGGTCGGCACACAACGGAACTCATGAGTACAAAAATCCATTGCACAAGTCTCATAATAACAATGAGCACCGAAGAAAGGTATCAGTGGGGGTACTATTTTCTTCGAAGATGCTTCTTACACTTCGCGGTAATATAACATAAGTTCCCTGAGCGCGCTTTGTCTGTTACAGCCTTATGACCTGATTGCCTGGTTATTGGAAACACCGTCGATACTCTCGACAGATGGAGTACATAACACTTTTCGGTCCTTGACCGAAGAGGGAGAAGCCGACGGTCGGTTAAGATGCGTTTAAAGTTCGGTTGAACATAGATATGATATAAGTACTTCGGTACATGCAATCATTCTTCTACCCAGGTCACTTGGGGGCTCTTAAGTTTATTTGAGCCATTTTATAATAAGTGTTCTTCTTCTTAGTCGTTGCAAAGTTTTATTATTATTATTATTATTATTATTATTATTATTATTTATCACTCCTTTTTTCAACGCGAGTGTGCGGTCACTAGCCGGGGAGCCTAATTTCTCTCTCAAAGCCGCTAGGGTTTAGTTTGCTAAACTGGCCTAATGAGAAGTACTCCGCCCTGAGGATAGGAGGTTGAAGCCGTAGGCTGACCCGCTCGAAGTCTTGAGATAGGATGTATCATGTTAAAGCACGACAGAAGCACTTCCTTTTTTTAAGACCAATTTTCGGATTGGCACCGAACACTTGATCTTGTTCGGACGTCATGCTTTTACTGACGTTTCTTGGTTTTCCAAGCTTTTTGGCACTTTTAAACTATTTGTGCTTTTCCAGCATTAGTCTTGCAGTGCAACGCCGGACACCTTTAGGGATTCGGCAAAAACATTCTCAGATATTGCTATATATGTGTCGGTTTCGAATTGTGTCTTCGGTCAATAGTTGGGTTGCCCGGATCCTACACTTGCTTCCTACGTTCCGTTTTGTTCGGCTAGGCGTGCAAAGGGAGAACCGCTGCGATTGTGCTTCCAGCTCACATGGTTAAGCACCTCAGTGGAGAAAGCCAAAACTGACTGTCACAATAAGCGTAAACTGGTCAGCGATCCGATGACTATGTTAAAAGACGGGCCGTTCATAACATGGGCCGAAGTGTATACGGCTTGACCCCGACTGTCACCGAACACTACCGGGGGCTATTAACTGGCCTCCCAAACTAAATCCTCGATATTTTGCTCTTACATTAGAGCTGAGGTTTAATGATCATGCTTAGCATGACAACCCAAAGAAAGGAACCGATAGCGGGACTATTTTCTTTGGAAGACATTTCTTCCGTTAAACAGTAATATAACATATCTCTCTGCGTACCTTTGTTTATAAAACCGTATGGCCAGATTGCCTTGTTTGTTGTAAATCTTTGCCCTCATAAAGGCTTTATAAAGTAGGAAAAACACTCCTCGGCTACTAGCCGAGGAGGTGGAAGACGATGGTCGGTCAACAAAGTTTTGTACAATGCGGATCCGAGCATTAATGACGTAAAGTACTTGGATACATAGAGTCATTACACATAATTTGTGATTTTACTATGGATATTGATCCTTAATTCGGCCACCCGTGCCCGCATTAAGGCTCGGGGGCTACTGGGCTTCGAGCTTATTATTTACAAATATTAAAGGGGCACATTGATCCCCTGATCTGGTGTTACCACCCGACCAGTGTCTCGGGGGCTACTGCATTGCTTGTCCAATGCAGAAAATCTTATGTGCAATATAGTTTCCAAGGAGATTTTGATCCTCAGGTTGGTCGGCCGCACCCAACCTGAGTCTCGAGGACCGAGCACGCCGCTTTTAGTATCCCGAAGTATTTTGCCGAGCTTGGACTTGATCCTCAGGCCGATTTTGCAAATCAACCTAAGTCTCAGCGGCTACTAGGATCAACGGTCTTACGTCATCCTTCAGGTGTATCTCGGGTTTTAGACCGATACACACCTTGAGGGCTACTGGCTATATATCTCGGCAGAGAATAAATTGCACGAACAAAAAATATTCACAAAAATCGGCCCACATTCGGGGTGGTGCACCACCTCGGAAGCAGTCCGGCTTAAAGCTCGGGCGCTAGTGGTTGGCTCCGTAGAGGGCATTTCCGGCGTTAAGCTCGGCTAAACTCCTTCAAACTTTTTTGAACCAAGGTGATATGACACCTCGGATATAGTCTGGCGTTGGAGCTCGGATACATAGTCCGGCGTTGGAGCTTGGATACATTCCGGCGTTGGAGCTCGGAAGCGGTCCGACATTGGTGCTCGGCTGCAAAAGATACCTCGAATGCAGTCCGGCGTTGGAGCTCAGACGCAAGAGGACCCTGCCTCCCGGGAACAACTTCAAACCCGAGGTGTGGCATAAAAATAAACTAGGCATTGATAAAGGCCGAAAACTTAAAGGAGCTCCTCGGATACCCGACGTGTAAACTCGTCGAATGCATTTCGGCGATCCTCAAGATCGAAGATGAGAAGATTTGTTGAACCAGTTTTCAAGACCGACGACCGAAGATGAAGAACAGTTCGGAAGAATCGAGGAGCATCCCTAACTTGAAGACCTGTTCAGGGGGCTACTGACAGTGTCCTGGACTAGGGGGTACTCACCACGTCGTCTCCCGATCTATTAGATTGGGCCGAGGCCCCCCATGGCCGTATACTCATGGGCCAGTTTGGACAGCTGCCGCATACAAGGAAGATTCCACAAAGACTTGGCGATCAAGACAAGAACTTCTCCCCACCGGCGTATTCGGCTAGGACTCTTGTTAACCTAGGCCTCTGGTGCATTATATAAACCAGGGCCAGGCTAGTCGATAGAATATACAACTTCATATACAACAATCATACCGTAGGCTAGCTTCTAGGGTTTAGCCTCCTTGATCTCGCGGTAGATCTACTCTTGTACTACCCATATCATCAATATTAATCAAGCAGGACGTAGGGTTTTACCTCCATCAAGAGGGCCCGAACCTGGGTAAAACATCGTGTTCCCTGCCTCCTGTTACCATCCGGCCTAGACGCACAGTTCGGGACCCCCTACCCGAGATCCGCCGGTTTTGACACCGACACCCGCACTGGGGAAATGTTAGTGAACCTCGCAAATCTGAATATAAAGACTTTCTTGCTAGTATCACAATGGGAGAATCTAGGGAAATCACACAAGCTACCATAGGGAGCATTCATTTCCCTTCCATACATTATTTTGCTCTCTTTATTAGTAGATGCATTAACGGTAAAGATGAGGCTTGTCACATGTGCGTACCAGATCTTAGTGTCCTCAAGAGTGCAATATTAGATGATAAACAATATAACTTGGGGGCCATTGTTGCATGAAGGTTGCATCTTAACGGTATAAGTGGAGATTTGTTTGGTGGAATTTATGCAACTCGTCTAGCTAATTATCTTGATGTTCCCATACATGCAAATGATATGGAATTGCCTCCTGCTTATCTAGATTATAATGCCATGGTTCGCCATCAGTTTGTTGAGAGGAATGAACAGTTCCTCCAGTACCGACTAATCTTTGACAGATGGCGCACTGTCCATGTTGCCCTCCCTACTCCTACTTTCTTTGACTTTCAGGCAAAAAGGAGATATGTTATAACCAGGGAGGAAGCGAATGAATATGAGAGGAGGACGAAGGTAGCTCGCCTCCAAGCTGCAGCTCGTCGGGCAGTAGCTGCTGCATCTCAGTACGATCCCAGCCACAATTTTGGATATCCGCCAGGCCAGCAGTGGCCATAGACCAACTTAGGCCAAAATCCTAAGCTTGGGGGAGTACGTATTTCTCACCGACATTACATTCATGTTCACACACTCATTCTAGTTGTCAGTGCTCATACCTTTTCATTGTATTATCCATGCTAGTTTAAATTCTTATCCAAGCCTTCTTCTTGTGTGTTTGAAAAACTTTAATAAAAACCAAAAAAATTAGTTATAGCTTTTAGCTAGTTTACTTTCCATGCCTGTAGTAGTAGTAATTAAAAGAAAACCCAAAAATATTTCTCGTTCTTCTTTTGCTTGTTGGGAGCTTTCCCGTGTAAATAGTTTTATTTCTTTTCTTTGGGGGGCGAGTGGAGAAGACCATGATGAAACTGTTTAGTGGCTGTCATATGCAATATTGTTGATTTAACCAAGAGCCCATATTACCTTGTCTTCTCCCTTGTATTAAATGCTTGCAGATTCCAGCTTAGTCCAATGCACGTGCACTATTATTATTATCCACACCATTCGGTCGTGCAAGTGAAAGGCAATAATGACGACATATGATGGACCGATTGAGATGAGAGAAGCTGGTATGAACTCGACCTATCTTGTTTTTGTAAATATGATTAGTTCATTGATACGTCTCCATCGTATCTAATTTTCCAAACACTTTTGACCTTGTTTTGGACTCTAACTTGCATGATCTGAATGGAACTAACCCGGACTGATGCTATTTTCAGCAAAACTTCCATGGTGTTATTTTTGTGCAGAAATAAAAGTTCTCGGAAAGACCTGAAACTTCACGGAGAATATTTTTGGAATATAAAAAAATACTGGTGAAAGAATCAACATCAGGGGGCCCACACCCTGTCCACGAGGGTGGGGGGCGCGCCCCCAATCTCGTGGGCCCCCTAAGGCTCCACCGAACTCAACTCCAAGTCTATATATTCATGTTTAGGGAGAAAAAAAATCAGAGAGAAGGATTCATCGCATTTTATGATATGGAGCCGCCGTCAAGCCCTAATCTCTCTCGAGAGGGCTGATCTGGAGTCCGTTCGGGGCTCCGGAGAGGGGAATCCGTCGCCATCGTCATCATCAACCTTCCTCCATCACCAATTTCATGATGCTCACCGCCGTGCGTGAGTAATTCCATCGTAGGCTTGCTGGACGGTGATGGGTTGGATGAGATTTATCATGTAATCGAGTTAGTTTTGTTAGGGTTTGATCCCTAGTATCCATTATGTTCTGAGATTGATGTTGCTATGACTTTGCTATGCTTAATGCTTGTCACTAGGGCCCGAGTGCCATGATTTCAGATTCTGACCTATTAGGTTTCCATGAATATATGTGAGTTCTTGATCCTATTTTGCAAGTCAATAGTCACCTACTATGTGCTATGATCCGTTAACCCTGAAGTGACAATAATGGGGACAATTACCGGTGATGACCATAGTTTGAGGAGTTCATGTATTCACTAAGTGTCAATGCTTTGTTCCGGTACTCTATTAAAAGGAGGCCTTAATATCCCTTAGTTTCCAATAGGACCCCACTGCCACGGGAGGGTAGGCTAAAAGATGTCATGCAAGTTCTTTTCCATAAGCATGTATGACTATATTTAGAATACATGCCTATATTACATTGATGAACTCGAGCTAGTTCTATGTCACCCTATGTTATAACTGTTGCATGAGGAATCGCATCCGACATAATTATCCATCGTTGATCCAGTGCCTACGAGCTTTTCACATATTAAACTTTGCTTAGTTAATTTACCGTTGCCATTGTTACAATTACTACAAAACCAATACTATTACTTTTGCCACCGTTACCATTACTTCCATATTACTTTGCTACTAAATACTTTGCTGCAGATATTAAGTCTTTCAGGTGTGATTGAATTGACAACTCAACTGTTAATACTTGAGAATATTCTTTGGCTCCCCTTGTGTCGAATCAATAAATTTGGGTTGAATACTCTACCCTCGAGAAGTGTTGCGATCGCCTATACTTGTGGGTTATCAGGACTATTTTCTGGCGCCGTTGCCGGGGAGCATAGCTCTATCCTTTGAGTCACTTGGTATTTATATCTGTTGATCACTATGAGGAACTTGAAAGATGAAAGAACCAAGATTTTTCCCTAAAATATGAGGGGAGGTAAGGAACCGCCGTCTAGCTCTACACTCGATTCACCTTCTGTTTTGAGTAAACTTGCGACACCTACACCTGATATTCATTCTGATATGTCGCATGTTATTGATGATGCCACTTCTGCTTTGCATGATGCTTATGATGAAACTACTTCTATGCTTGATAATAATGTGCCTCTAGGTGAATTTCTTGATGAACACCTTGCTAGGGTTAGAGAGAATGAAATTATTGAAACTGATAATATTGATGAAAGTGATGATGAAGATTCTCCCCCTAGATATGAATTGCCTATTGTGCCTGAGGGTTATGTTATGGATGAAGAAACTGCTAGAGACTTCTTAGCTTGCAATGATAGATATGATCTTAACAAACTGTTAGCTAAGCTAAAAGAAAAGCCTTTGAATGCTAGAATGAAATATGACCCTGCTTTTGCTACTTCACCTATCTGTATTTCCGATAAGGATTATGATTTTTCTGTCGACCCTAAGTTAATTACTTTGGTTGAATCTGATCCTTTTTATGGCTATGAATCTGAAACTATTGTGGCACATCTTACAAAATTAAATGATATAGCCACCTTGTTCACTAATGATGAGAAAACTCGCCATTACTTTATCCTTGAGTTATTTACGTTCTCATTAAAGGGTGATGCTAAAACATGGTTTAATTATCTTGATCCTGGTTGTGTGTGTAGTCCCCAGGATATGATTTATTACATCTCTGCTAAATATTTCCCCGCTCATAAGAAACAAGCTGCCTTAAGGGAAATATATAATTTTGTGCAAATTGAAGAAGAGAGTATCCCACAAGGTTGCAGGAGGCTTCTCCGATTACTTAATGCTTTGCTAGATCATCCTCTCAAGAAAAATAAAATACTTGATATCTATTATAATGGACTAACCAGTGCTTCCATAGACCACTTGGATAGTTGTGCTGGTTGTGTTTTTAGGGAAAGAACTGTTGATCAAGCTGAATTGCTATTGAATAATATGTTGACAAATGAAAATAATTGGACACTTCCTGAACAAACTCCTAAGCCAACTCCGAGGAAAATGGGTATTCTATTTCTCAGTCCTAAAGATATGCAAGAGGCAAAGAAATATATGCAAGAAAAAGGTATTAAAGCTGAAGATCTGAAGAATTTACCACCTATTGAAGAAATACATGGTCTTGATAACCCGACACAGGTAGTAAAGGTAAATTCTCTCTATAGATTTGATGAAGGTGATATTCCTCGTTATAAGTCTGCTAACCAATGCTTAGATGAGTTTTAAACAAGAAAACTTCAATGCCTATGTTGGTAGACAATTGAAACGTAATGCTTATATGATTGAACACTTGAGTGATTATATGTCTAGAGTTAAAGGTGAACTTAAACTTATTAGTAAACATGCTTCCATGGTTACCACTCAAGTAGAACAAGTACTTAAAGCTCAAAATGATTTGCTCAATGAATTAAATAATAAGAAAAAATGATAATGCTATTAGAGTTGTGACTAGAGGGGGCAAAATGACTTAGGAACCTTTGTATCCTGAGGGCCACCCTAAGAGAATTGAGCAAGATTCTCAAAGAACTAATGTTGATGCACCTAGTTCTTCTAAGAAGAAGAAAACGAAAAATGATAGGTCTTTGCATGCTTCTAGTGAACCTGTTGTTGACACACCTGAGAATCCCAATGATATTTCTATTTCTGATGCTAATACACAATCTGGTAATGAACATAAACCTAGTGATAATATTAATGATGATGCTCATGTTGATGCTCAACCTAGCAATGACAATGATGTAGAGATTGAACCTGTTGTTGATCTTGATAACCCACAATCAAAGAATCAACTTTATGATAAGAGAGACTTCGTTGCTAGGAAGCACGGTAAAGAAAGAGAACCATGGGTTCAGAAACCCATGCCTTTTCCTCCTAAATCATCCAAGAAAAAGGATGATGAGGATTTTGAGCGCTTTGCTGAAATGATTAGACCTATCTTTTTGCGTATGCGTTTGCTGATATGCTTAAAATGAATCCTTACGCTAATAGTATGAAAGATATTGTTACAAATAAAAGAAAGATACCAGAAGCTGAAATTTCCACCATGCTTGCTAATTATACTTTTAAAGGTGGAATAAATAAGAAACTAGGAGATCCAGGTGTACTAACTATACCATGCTCCATTAAAAGAAACTATGTTAACATTTCTTTATGTGATCTTGGAGCCGGTGTTAGTGTTATGCCTCTCCCTTTATATCGTAGACTTGATTTCAATAAGTTGACACCTACTGAAATATCTTTGCAAATGGCTGATAAATCAACTGCTATGCTTGTCGGTATTTGTGAGGATGTTCCTGTTGTGGTTGCAAACGTTACTATTTTAACGGCTTTATTATTCTTGATATTCCCGAGGACGATAGTATGTCTATTATTCTTGGCAGATCCTTTTTGAATACTGCAGGGGCTGTTATTGATTGCAACAAAGGCAATGTCACTTTTCATGTTAATGGTAATGAGCATACGGTACACTTTCCGAGGAAACAACCTCAAGTCCACAATATTAATTCTATTGGAAAACTTCAACGATTATTATTGGAGGTTTTGAATTTCCTCTTCCTACTATCAAGAAGAAATATGATATTCTTATTGTTGGGGACATGCATATCCCAGTTGAGGTAACTTAGTGTTATTCGAAAATTCTCCGGTTTCATGTTTTCGAAAAGAGTTTGTTAACAAGACTTGATCAACGTTGTTAGTGGATTCCTTTTGATGAGCATGAGATGGATGAAGTTAGAAAGCACAACTCTCTATACCCTACTTTTACCTTCTGTTATTTAGATTAAATAAAGAAGAAGAAAATAGTATTTTCTATCTGTTTTCTGAATTATCTGTGCAATAAATAATACCTCGAAAATAAAAGTTCTCCAAATGCCCTGAAAATTTTATATGATTTTTTCTAGAATATCTAAGAATATTTGGCACTGAGAACACACCAGGGGGACCCACCACCTGGCCACGAGGGTCCACGGCGCGCCCCCTGCCCCGTGGACCCCACATGGGCCCCCTCCACTCATTCTTGCACCCACACACTTCGTCTTCCTCCAGAAAAATCCTCCACCAGCTCAAACCCGAGTTCTAGCTCCTCTTGCTGTCATTTTCGATCTCCTTGCTCAAAGCTCCATTCACAAAACTGCTTTGGGGGATTGTTCTTCGGTATGTGACTCCTCCAATGGTCCAATTAGTTTTTGTTCTAGTGCTTTATTTATTGCAAATTTTTGCTGCTTAGGTGACCCTGTTCTTGAGCTTGCATGTCAAGTTTATGTGGTCAGAAGTAGTTTTAATGCATGATATGGTCTCTAGGCACTTGTGGGAGTAGTTCCTATCAATCTTGTTGAGTTTGGCTCACTATTATTTTGAATCACTAAAAATTTCAGGAATTTTTCAGAGAAAGAAAATGATGAAGAGATTGTTGAGAGGCTCTTCGAGCCGGAACTCGAAGGATAAGCAAAGTGAAGAGAATCAGAAGCCCAAATATAATCGCTCTCGTACTGCGGAGGTTCGGTCGTGCGAATGGCCTTGTGATGAGTTCTTGAAAGCAGGGGGGATTTATGAGGACTTTTATTATTTGGCTGAGAATGCAGGCCTCATCGACTTCCTTCGCGACCAACGCGAACAATATCTCCTCCTCACTAATATTTTCGTGCAAATTTTTTACTTCCTTGCTAGGAAATCACCACCTTCAGTGGAATTTCATTTATATGATGAGGTTAAGGAGATGTCACTATATGATTTTTGTCGGGTCTGTAAGATACCCTCTGCGGGCAGCATAGAGGAACCACATCGTAATGATGTGGATGGATTTATTGATATGATTGCTGTAGGGAAAACGAGGAAAGTTTCCTATGCAAGAATTACTAGCATCCATTTTCCTGTTCTACGTTACTTTGCAATATTTGCTAGTAGATGCTTGATTGGGCGCGGAAACAATGGAAATCTCAGTGCTCCTGATATTGTTATTTTGCGCCATGCTTTGTTTCGTGACACAACTTTCGGTCTAGGCGCTATTGTTGCTAAACGGTTAAATCTGAACCGTACAAAGGGCCCCATCTTTGGAGGCATCCTTGCTTCACGCCTTGATGCACACTTTAGGATACCTATTAGGCATTATGAGAAAGAGGAAAGGTTGCTGCCCCTATTTTTCTAGATTATAAGAGTATGGTAGCACATGATTTCATTGTTAAGGATAAAAAGAAGATGCTTAAGTATAGATTGATATTTGATAAAAACTACTATGAGATTATTACCTTGCCCGCGCCCTCTTTGTTTAACATATTTTCAGGCATGTACCTCATTTTGCCGGAGGCCATTCATGCCTACCGGAGCCTAACATCAGCTCCAGAACCCGAGCCGGAGCCACCCCTTGACCCTTATCGACAGTCTGTTTATCAGTGGGATTCGGAGGAGATCGCCAACCAGTGGCACCCAGAGGACACTCCTTCATACACCAGAGAGGGCAGCTTTGAGCCATGGCCATAGACCAACTTAGGACAAAAGCCTAAGCTTGGGGGAGTACGTATCTCTCACCGACATTGCATTCATGTTCACATACTCATGCCAGTTGTCGGTGCTCATACTTTTTCATTGTACTATCCATGCTAGTTTATTTTCTTTTCCAGCATTCTTCTTGTGTGTTTGAAAAACCTTAAGAAAAACAAAAAAAATAGTTGTAGCTTTTAGCTAGTTTACTTTCCATGCCTGTAGTAGTAGTAATTAAAAAAGAAAACCCAAAAGATTTCTCTTTCTTCTTTTGCTTGTTGGGAGCTTTCCTGTGTAAATAGTTTTGTTTCTTTTCTTTTCTTTGGGGGTCGAGAGGGAAAGACCATGATGAAAATGTTGAGTGGCTCTCATATGCATTATTGTTGATCTAACAAAGAGCCCATATTACCTTGTCTTCTCCTGTGTATTAAATGCTTGCAGATTCCAGCTTAGTCCAATGCACGTGCACTATTATTATTATCCACACCGTTCGGTCGTGCAAGTGAAAGGCAATAATGATGATATATGATGAACTGATTGATATGAGAAAAGCTGGTATGAACTCGACCTATCTTGTTTTTGTAAATATGATTAGTTCATCGTTCCTGATTCAGCCTATTATGAATGAAACATGTTTGCAATGACAATTAGAGATTATAGTTTCTCATGCCATGCTTAATCTTCTAGGAGTTTATAATGGATTACCTTGCGTGCCAACATGCTATTAAAAAGGTTGTGATGTGGTATGATAGGGTGATATCATCCTTTGAACGATTCGAGTGGCTTGACTTGGCACATGCTCACGCATGTAGTCGAAACAAAATCAAGATAGCCTCCATGATATGTATGTTCATGGTGAATTATATCCTACTCATGCTTGCACACAGTGTTGATTAATTTTAATGCATGTTCATGACTGTTGTCGCTCTCTAGCTGGTCGCTTCCCAGTCTGTTTCTAGTCTTCACTTGTACTAAGCGGGAATACTTCTTGTGCATCCACTTCCATAAACCCCAAAAGTTATTCCATATGAGTCCACCATACCTTCCTATATGCGGTATCTACCTGCCGTTCCAAGTAAATTTGTATGTGCCAAACTCTAAACCTTCAAATGAAATTCTGTTTTGTATGCTCGAATAGCTCATGTATCAACTAGGGCTTTCTATACCTTCCATTCTAGGCGGGTTTTTCTCAAGAGGAGTGGACTCCGCTCCTCACTCACGAGAAAATGGCCGGTAACCGGGATGCCCAGTCCCATGCTTAAATTAAAATAATTGCAAACAAAACTCCCCCAGGATGGTTGTTAGTTGGAGGCACCCGTTGTTTCGGACAAGCCATGGATTGATGTTTGTTGGTGGTAGGGGGAGTATAAACTTTACCATTCAGTTTGGGAACCGCCTATAATGTGTGTAGCATGGAAGATATCGAGATCTCTCGGTTGTTATGTTGACAATGAAAGTATGCCACACAAAATATTATTTATCTCTATTTCAAAATCGAGCTCTGGCACCTCTACAAATCCCTGCTTCCCTTTGCGAAGGGCCTATCTATTTACTTTTATGTTGAGTCATCATCCTCTTATTAAAAAGCACCAGTTGGAGAGCACCGCTCTCATTTGCATGCATTACTATTAGTTTACATTGAGTATGACTGTGACTGGATCTCTTTTACCATGAATTACAATGTTTAGTTAGTCCTTGAATTTCAGAGGTGCTCTGCATTTTTGTTTTGCGGTCTCAGAAAGGGCTAGCGAGATACCATCTTGTTATATCATATTATGATTGTTATGAGAAAGTGTTGTCATCCGAGATTTACTATTATTGCTCGCTAGTTGAGTATGCCATTGATATGAGTAAACATGAGACCTAAATGTTATCGTGAATATGGTTATTTCATAATCTTTGCTGAAAACTTGAATGCTGGCTTTACATATTTACAACAACAAGATCAAACAGAGTTTTTAAAAGTTTTTCTTTATCACTTTGAGTTTGTCAACTGAATTGCTTGAGGACAAGCAAAGGTTTAAGTTTGGGGGAGTTGATACGTCTCCATCGTATCTACTTTTCCAAACACCTTTGACCTTGTTTTGGACTCTAACTTGCATGATTTGAATGGAACTAACCCGGACTGACGCTGTTTTCAGCAGAATTGCCATGGTGTTACTTTTGTGCAGAAATAAAAGTTCTCGGAATGACCCGAAACTTCACGGAGAATATTTTTGGAATATATAAAAATAATGGCGAAAGAATCAATGTCAGGGGGCCCACACCCTATCCACGAGGGTCGAGGGCGCGTCCATCCCCTGGGCGCGCCCTCCTGTCTCGTGGGCCCCCTGAGGCTCCACCAACCTCAACTCCAACTCTATATATTCATATTCGGGGAGAAAAAAAATCAGAGAGAAGGATTCATCATGTTTTACGATATGGAGCCGCCGCCAAGACCTAATCTCTCTCGGGAGGGTTGATCTAGAGTCCGTTCGGGGCTCCGGAGAGGGGAATCCCTCGCCATCATCATCATCGACATTCCTCCATCACCAATTTCATGATGCTCCCCGCCATGCGTGAGTAATTCCATCGTAGGCTTGCTGGACAGTGATGGGTTGGATGAGATTTATCATGTAATCGAGTAAGTTTTGTTAGGGTTTGATCCCTAGTATCCATTATGTTCTGAGATTGATGTTGCTATGACTTTGCTATGCTTAATGCTTGTCACTAGGGCCCAAGTGTCATGATTTCAGATTCTGACCTATTATGTTTCCATGAATATATGTGAGTTCTTGATCCTATTTTGCAAGTCAATAGTCACCTACTATGTGCTATGATCCGTTAACCCTGAAGTGACGATAATCGGGACAATTACCGGTGATGACCATAGTTTGAGGAGTTCATGTACTCATAAAGTGTTAATGCTTTGTCCCGGTACTCTATTAAAAGGAGGCCTCAATATCCCTTAGTTTCCAGTAGGACCCCGCTGCCACGGGAGGGTAGGACAAAAGATGTCATGCAAGTTCTTTTCCATAATCACGTATGACTATATTCAAAATACATGCCTACATTACATTGATGAACTGGAGCTAGTTTTGTGTCACTCTATGTTATAACTGTTGCATGAGGAATCGCATCCGACATAATTATCCATCACTGATCCAATGCCTACGTGATTTTTACATATTGATCTTTGCTTAGTTACTTTACCGTTGCCATTGTTACAATTAGTACAAAACCAATACTATTACTTTTGCCACCGTTACCATTACTTCCTTATTACTTTGTTGCAGATATTAAGTCTTTCAGGTGCAGTTGAATTGACAACTCAACTGTTAATACTTGAGAATATTCTTTGGCTCCCCTTGTGTCGAATCAATAAATTTGGGTTGAATACTCTACCCCCAAAAACTGTTGCGATCCCCTATACTTGTGGGTTATCATTCATCGTTCATGATTCATCCTATTATGAATGAAACATGTTTGCAATGACAAGTAGAGATTATAGTTGCTCATGCCATTCTTAATTAGCTAGGAGTTTATAATGGTTTACCTTGCGTGCCAACATGCTATTCAAATAGTTGTGATGTGGTATGAGAGGGTGGTATCCTCCTTTGAATGATTCGAGTGGCTTGACTTGGCACATGTTCACGCATGTAGTTGAAACAAAATCAACATAGCCTCCACGATATTTATGTTCGTGGTGAATTATATCCTACTCATGCTTGCACTCAGTGTTGATTAATTTTAATGCATGTTCATGACTATTCTCGCTCTCTAGTTGGTCGCTTCCCAGTCTCTTTCTAGCCTTCACTTGTACTAAACGGGAATACTGCTTGTGCATCCACTTCCATAAACCGCAAAGTTATTCCATATGAGTCCACCATAGCTTCCTATAAGCAGTATCTACATGCCGTTCTATGTAAATTTGTATGTGCCAAACTCTAAACCTTCAAATGAAATTCTGTTTTGTATGCTCGAATAGCTCATGTATCAACTAGGGCTGTCTATATCTTCCATGCTAGGTGGGTTATTCTCAAGATGAGTGGACTCCGCTCATCATTCACGAGAAAATGGCTGGTAACCGGGATGCCCAGTCCCATGCTCAAACCAAAATAATTGCAAACAAAACTCCACGAGTATTGTTGTTAGTTGGAGGCACCCGTTGTTTCAGACAAGCCATGGATTGATGTTTGTTGGTGGTGGGGAGTATAAAGTTTACCATTCTTTTTGGGAACCGCTTATAATGTGTGTAGCATGGAAGATATCGAGATCTCTTGGTTGTTATGTTGACAATGAAAGTATACCACTCAAAATATTATTTATCTTTGTTTCAAAATTCGAGCTCTGGCACCTCTGCAAATCCCTGTTTCCCTCTGAGAAGGGCCTATCTATTTACTTTTATGTCGAGTCATCACCCTCTTATTAAAAAGCACCAGTTGGAGAGCACCGTTGTCATTGGCATGCATTACTATTAATTTACATTGAGTATGACTGGATCTCTTTTACCATGAATTACAATGTCTAGTTAGTCCTTGATCTTCAAGGGTGCTCTGCATTTATGTTTTGCGGTCTCAGAAAGGGCTAGCGAGATACCATCTTGTTATATCATATTATGATTGTTTTGAGAAAGTGTTGTCATCCGAGATTTACTATTATTATTGCCCGCTAGTTGATTATGCCATTGCTTTGAGTTGCCATTGCTTTGAGTAAACATGAAGCCTAAATGTTATTGTGAATATGGTTAGTTCATAATCTTTGCTGAAAACTTGAATGCTCGCTTTACATATTTGCAACAACAAGATCAAACAGAGTTTGTAAAAGTTTTTCTTTATCACTTTCAGTTTGTCAACTGAATTGCTTGAGGACAAGCAAAGGTTTAAGCTTGGGGGAGTTGATACGTCTCCAACGTATCTACTTTTCCGAACACTTTTGACCTTGTTTTGGACTCTAACTTGCATGATTTGGAACTAACCCGGACTAACGTTGTTATTAGCAGAATTGCCATGGTGTTATTTTTTTGCAGAAATATAAGTTTTCGGAATGACCTGGAAATCGACGGAGACACATTTTGGAATTAATAAAAAATACAGGCAAAAGAATCAACACCAGGGGCCCACCCTGTCCACGAGGGTGCAGGGCGCGCCCCTGCCTCGTGGGCCCCCTGAGGCTCCACCGACATCAACTCCAACTCTATATATTCACATTCGGGGAGAAAAAAATAATGGAGAAGATTCACCGTGTTTTACGATACAGAGCCGCTGCCAAGCCCTAATCTCTCTCGGGAGGGCTGATCTGGAGTCCGTTCAGGGCTCCAGAGAGGGGAATCCGTCGCCATCGTCTTCATCAACCTTTCTCTGACATCCCACAAGTATAGGCGATCGCAAGAGTTTTTGACGGTAGAGTATTCAACCCAAATTTATTGATTCGACACAAGGGAGCCAAAGAATATTCTCAAGTATTTGCAGATGAGTTGTCAATTCAACCAGACCTAGAAACTTAATATCTACAACAAAGTATTTAGTAGCAAAGTAATATGATAGTAGTGGTAACGGTGGCAAAAGTAATGGAAGCAGTTTTGGTTTTATAGTGATTGTAACAGTAGCAACGGAAAAGTAAATAAGCAAAGAACAATATATGAAAAGCTCGTAGGCAATGGATCAGTGATGGATAATTATGTCGGATGCGATTCCTCATGCAATAGTTATAACATAGGGTGACACAGAACTAGCTCGAGTTCATCAATGTAATGTAGGCATGTATTTTGAATATAGTCATACATGCTTATGGAAAAGAACTTGCATGACATCTTTTGTCCTACCCTCCCGTGGCAGCGGGGTCCTATTGGAAACTAAGGGATATTAAGGCCTCCTTTTAATAGAGTACCGGACCAAAGCATTAACACATAGTGAATACATGAACTCAAAGTACGGTCATCACCGGTAAGTATCCCGATTATTGTCCCTTCGGGGTTAATAGATCATAACACATAATAGGTGACTATAGACTTGCAAGATAGGATCAAGAACTCACATATATTCATGGAAACATAATAGGTTCAGATCTGAAATCATGGCACTCGGGCCCTAGTGACACGCATTAAGCATAGCAAAGTCATAGCAACATCAATCTTAGAACATAGTGGATACTAGGGATCAAACCCTAACAAAACTAACTCGATTACATGATAAATCTCATCCAACCCATCACCGTCCAGCAAGCCTACGTATGAATTATTCACGCACGATGATGAGCATCATGAAATTGGTGATAGAGGAAGGTTGACGATGACGATGGCGACGGATTCCCCTCTCCAGAGCCTCGAACGGACTCCAGATCAGCCCTCCCGAGAGAGATTAGGGTTTGGCGGCGGCTCCATATCATAAAACCCGATGAATCCTTCTATATGGTTTTTTCTCCCCGAACACGAATATATAGAGTTGGAATTGAGGTCGGAGGAGCACCAGGGGGCCCACGAGGTAGGGGGCGCGCCCAGGGCGGTACGCGTGCCCCCACCTCGTGGACAGGGTGTGGGCCCCCTGGCCTTGATTCTTTCGCCAGTATTTTTTATATATTCCAAAAATAATCTCCGTTGATTTTCAGGTCATTCCGAGAACTTTTATTTCTGCACAAAAATAACACCATGGCAATTCTGCTGGAAACAACGTCAGTCTGGGTTAGTTCCATTCAAATCATGCAAGTTAGAGTCCAAAACAAGGGCAAAATTGTTTGTAAAAGTAGATACGTTGGAGACGTCCCCCAAGCTTAAACCTTTGGTTGCCCTTAAGCAATTCAGTTGATAAACTGAAAGTGATAAAGAAAAACTTTTACAAACTCTGTTTGCTCTTGTTGTTGTAAATATGTAAAGCCAGCATTCAAGTTTTGGGGTTTATGGAATTGGATGCACAAGCAGTATTCCCGCTTAGTACAAGTTTAGGCTAGAAAGAGACTGGGAAGCGACCAGCTAGAGAGCGACAACAGTCATGAACATGCATTAAAATTAATCAACACTAAATGCAAGCATGAGTAGGATATAATTCACCATGAATATAAATATCGTGGAGGCTATGTTGATTTTGTTTCAACTACATGCGTGAACATGTGCCAAGTCAAGCCACTCGAATCGTTCAAAGGAGGATACCACCCTATCATACCACATCACAACCATTTTAATAGCATGTTGGCACGCAAGGTAAACCATTATAAACTCCTAGCAAATTAAGCATGGCATGAGCAACTATAATCTCTAATTGTCATTGCAAACATGTTTCATTCATAATAGGCTGAATCAGGAACGATGAACTAATCATATTTACAAAAACAAGAGAGGTCGAGTTCATACCAGCTTTTATCATCTCAACCGGTTCATCATATATCGTCATTATTGTCTTTCACTTGCACAACCGAATAGTGTGGATAATAGTAATAGTACACGTGCATTGGACTAAGCTGGAATCTGCAAGCATTCAATACATGGGAGAAGACAAGGTAATATGGGCTCTTTGTTAGATCAACAATAATGCATATGAGAGCCACTCAACATTTTCATTATGGTCTTCTCCTCTCGAGCCCCAAAGAACAAGAAAAGAAACAAAACTATTTACATGGGAAAGCTCCCAACAAGCAAAAGAAGAACGAGAAATCTTTTTGGGTTTTATTTTTAATTACTACTACTACAATCATGGAAAATAAACTAGCTAAAAGCTACAACTATTTTTTTGTTTTTTCTTAAGGTTTTTCAAACACACAAGAAGAAAGCTTAAAAATAAAATAAACTAGCATGGATGATACAATGAAAAAGTATGAACACCGACAACTGGAATGAGTGTGTGAACATGAATGTAATGCCGGTGAGAAATACGTTCTCCCCCAAGCTTATGCTTTTGGCCTAAGTTGGTCTATGCCCATGGATCAAAGTTGTAGCTGGGGTCGTACTGAGATGCAGCGACAATTGCCTCATGAGCTGCAGCTTGTAGACGAGCTGCCTCCGTCCTCCTCTCGTACTCGTTCGCCTCCTCCCTGGTTATAACATATCTCCCTTTTGTCTTAAAATCAAAGAAAGCAGGAGCAGGGAGAGCAACGTGGACGGTGCACCGTCTGTCAAAGATTAGTCGGTACTGGAGGAACTGGTCTTTCCTCTCAACAAACTGATGACGAACCATAGCATTATAATCTAGATAAGCAGCAACTCAATATCATCCCCATGTATGGGTATACCAAGAAAGTTAGCTACACGAGTTGCATAAATTCCACCAAACAAATCTCCAGTTAAGCCATTAAGATGCAACCTGCGTGCAACAATAGCCCCCAAGTTGTATTCTTTATCTCGTAATACAACACTCTTGAGAACACTAAGATCGGGAACACACATGTGACACGCCTCATCCTTACTGTTAATGCATCTACCCACGAAGAGAGCAAAATAATGTATGGCAGGAAAATGAATGCTCCCTATGGTAGCTTGTGTTATTTCTCCAGATTCCCCCACAGTGATACTAGCAAGAAATTCTTTAAATTCAGATTTGTGAGGTTCACTAGCACTACCCCACTGCGGGAGTTTACAAGCAGTATTAAAATCTTCTAAGTCCATGGTATAAGATTTATCATAAAGATAAAATAGGACACTGTGAGAATTGTGCGAGGATGTAAATTTAAACCTTCTCACAAATGAATCAGTTAAATAGAGGTATTGCCGGCATTTATCTGACATGAAGCTCTCAAGATCAGCGTTACGCACATATGCATCAAATTCTTCCTTGATGCCTGCCTAGACCATGAAATCCTCTGACGGCCATTCACAAGGCCGCACTTGAGCCTCCCTTGGTAGTTCATTGTCCGGCTCACATATTGCGGGCCTTGGGTCTTGCTTCCTTGAGGAACCACCTTGGTACATTTTCCTAAACATATTTCTTCCTCTGAAAAATTTCTGAAATTTTTAGTGACTCGAAATAAAAGTGAACCAAACTCAACAAAATTGATAGTAACTACTCCTACAAGTGCCTAGAGGCTATATAATGCATTAAAACTACTTTTGACCACATAAATTTGACATGCAAGCTCAAGAACAGGGTCACCTAAGCAGCAAAAATTTGCAATAAATAAAGCACTAGAACGAAAACTAATTGGACCATTGGAGGAGTCACATATCGAAGAACAATCCCCCAAACCAGTTTTGTGAATGGAGCTTTGAGCAAGGAGATCGAAAATGGCAGCAAGATGAGCTAGAACACGGGTTTGAGCCGGTGGATGATTTTTTTCTGGAGGAAGACGAAGTGTGTGGGTGCAAGAATAAGTGGGGGGGGGCACGTGGGGTCCACGAGGCAGGGGGCACGCCCAGGGGGGTGGGCGCGCCCTCCACCCTCATGGGAACACGGTGGGTCCCCCTGATGTGTTCTGAGTGCCAATAATTCTTAAATATTCTGGAAAAAATCATACTTCATTTTCAGGGCATTTGGAGAACTTTTATTTTCGGGGTATTTTTTATGGCAAGGATAATTCAGAAAACAAACAAAAAATGCTATTTTTTCTTTATTTAAACTAAATAACAGAAAGTAAAAAGAGGGTACAGAAAGTTGTTCTTTCTAACTTCATCCATCTCATGCTCACCAAAAGGAGTCCACTAACAAGGTTGATCAAGTCTTGTTAACAAACTCATTCCGAATCGCATGAAACCGGAGAAATTTCGAATAACAGTAGGTTACCTCAACGGGGATATGCACGTCCCCAACAGTAAGAATATCATATTTCTTCTTGACAATAGGAAGAGGAAATTCAAAACCTCCAATAATAATCGTTGAAATTTTTCTAATAAAATTAATACTATGAACTTGAGGTTGTTTCCTCGGAAAGTGTACCGTATGCTCATTACCATTAACATGAAAAGTGACATTGCCTTTGTTGCAATCAGTAACATCCCCTGTAGTATTCAAAAAAGGGTATACCAAGGATAATCGACATACTATCGTCCTCGGGAATATCAAGAATAACAAAGTCCGTTAAAATAGTAACGTTTGCAACCACAACAGGCACATCCTCACAAATACCGACAGGTATAGTAGTTGATTTATCGGCCATTTGCAAAGATATTTCAGTAGGTGTCAACTTATTCAAATCAAGTCTACGACATAAAGAGAGAGGCATAATACTAACACCGGCTCCGAGATCACATAAAGCATTTTTAACATTGTTTCTTTTAATGGAGCACGGTATAGTTGGTACTCCTGGATCTCGCAGTTTCTTTGGTATTCCACCCTTAAAAGTGTAATTAGCAAGCATGGTGGAAATTTCAGCTTCCGGTATCTTTCTTTTATAAGTAACAATATGCTTCATGTACTTAACATAAGGGTTCATTTTAAGCATATCGGTCAAACGCATACGCAAAAAGATAGGTCTAATCATTTCAGCAAAGCGCTCAAAATCCTCATCATCCTTTTTCTTGAATGGTTTAGGAGGAAAATGCATGGGTTTCTGAACCCATGGTTCTCTTTCTTTACCGTTCTTCCTAGCAACAAAGTCTCTCTTATCATAACGTTCATTCTTTGATTGTGGGTTATCAAGATCAACAGCAGGTTCAATCTCTACATCATTGTCATTGCTAGGTTGAGCATCAACATGAACATCATCATTAACATTGTCACTAGGTTCATGTTCATTACCAGATTGTGTTTCAGCATCAGAAATAGAAATATCGTTAGGATTCTTAGGTGTGTCAACAACAGGTTCACTAGAAGCATGCAAAGACCTATCATTTTTCTTCTTCTTCTTAGAAGGACTAGGTGCATCAACATTAATTCTTTGAGAATCTTTCTCAATTCTCTTAGGGTGGCCCTCAGGATACAAAGGCTCCTAAGTCGTTTTACCCCATCTAGTCATAACTCTAACATCATTATCATTTTTCTTATTATTTAATTCATTGAGCAAATCATTCTAAGCCTTAAGTACTTGTTCTACTTGAGTGGTAACCATAGAAGCATGTATACTAATAAGTTTAAATTCACCTGTAACTCTAGACATATAATCACTCAAGTGTTCAAGCATATTAGCATTGCGTTCCAATTGTCTACCAACATAAGCATTGAAGTTTTCTTGTTTAACAATAAAATTATCAAACTCTTCTAAGCATTGGCTAGCAGACTTATAATGAGGGATATCACCTTCATCAAATCTATAGAGAGAATTTACCTTTACTACCTGTGTCGGGTTATCAAGGCCATGTATTTCTTCAATAGGTGGTAAATTCTTAACATCTTCAGCTTTAATACCTTTTTCTTTCATAGATTTCCTTGCCTCTTGCATATCTTCAGGACTGAGAAATAGAATACCCCTTTTCTTCGGAGTTGGCTTAGGAGTTGGTTCAGGAAGTGTCAAATCATTTTCAATTACTCAACATATTATTCAATAGCAATCCAGCTTGATCAATAGTTCTTTCCCTGAAAACACAACCAGCACAACTATCCAGGTAGTCTCTAGAAGCATCGGTTAGTCCATTATAAAAGATATCAAGTATTTAATTTTTCTTGAGAGGATGATCAGGCAAAGCATTAAGTAATTGTACAAACCTCCCCCAAGCTTGTGGGAGACTCTCTTCTTCAATTTGCACAAAATTATATATTTCCCTTAAAGCAACTTGTTTCTTATGAGCGGGGAAATATTTAGCAGAGAAGTAATAAATCATATCCTGGGGACTACGCACACAACCATGATCAAGAGAATTAGACCATGTTTTAGCATCACCCTTTAATGAGAACGAAAACAACTTAAGGATAAAGTAATAGCGAGTTTTTTCATTAGGAGTAAATAGTGTGGCTATATCATTTAATTTAGTAAGATGTGCCACAACAGTCTCAGATTCATAGCCATAAAAAGGATCAGATTCAACCAAAGTAATTAACTCAGGATCGATAGAGATATCATAATCCTAATCAGTAATAAAGATAGGTGAAGTAGCAAAAGCAGGGTCATGTTTCATTCTAGCATTCAAAGATTTTTCTTTAAGCTTAGCTAGTAATTTCTTAAGATCTGATATATCATTGCAAGCTAAAAAGTCTCTAGCAGTTTCTTCATCCATAACATAACCCTCAGGCGCAACAGGGAATTCATATCTAGGGGAGAATCTTCATCTTCACTTTCATCAATATTATCAATTTCAATAATTTCATTCTCTCTAACCCTAGCAAGTTGTCCATCAAGAAATTCACCTAGTGTCTCTTCTTAATAAAGTTTTGATATGCCGTGGGGGTTTGCCCCAAAGTTCCCAGTCAAAAAAAAAGAAATTCACCTAGTGGCACATTATTATCAAGCATAGAAGTAGTTTTATTATAAGTATCATGCAAAGCAGAAGTAGCATCATCAATAACATGCGACATATCAGAATGAATAGCAGGTGTAGGTGTCGCAAGTTTACTCAAAACAGAAGGTGAATCAAGTGCAGAGCTAGATGACAGTTCCTTACCCCCCCCCCCCCCCCGGTAGTTGAGGGAAAAATCTTGTTCTTTTATCTTTCAAGTTCTTCATAGTGACCAGCAGATATAAATCCCAAGTGACTCAAAGAATAGAGTTATTCTCCCCGGCAACGGCGCCAGAAAATAGTCTTGATAACCCACAAGTATAGGGGATCGCAGCAGTTTTCGAGGGTAGAGTATTCAACCCAAATTTATTGATTTGACACAAGGGGAGCCAAAGAATATTCCCAAGTATTAGCAGCCGACTTGTCAATTCAACCACACCTGGAAACTTAATATCTGCAACAAAGTATTTAGTAGCAAAGTAATATGATAGTAGTGGTAATGGTGGCAAAGTAACGGTAGCAGTTTTGGTTTTATAGTGATTGTAACAGTAGCAACGGAAAAGTAAAGTAAATAAGCGAAGAACAATATATGAAAAGCTCGTAGGCAATGGATCAGTGATGGATAATTATGTCGGATACGATTCCTCATGCAATAGTTATAACATAGGATGACACAGAACTATAACATCCCAAATTCAATTTGGAATGTTATACATTAGATCATCATTGCATATCATGTTTTATTGCATTTTGGCTTGATCCTAGAAATTCTACGCAACTCAAGGACCACGGAGAGAGTTGGGGATTTCGTTATTTTCATATTTGAGTTTTCTCTCGAATTTTGAAAAAAGAGGATCGTTTGATTTTAATTTTTTTCTGAAATATTTCTTTTATTAAAAATAAAAGAGAGAGGATAAAATGACTTCCTCAAAATAAAGAAATATCAGAGATTTAATATTAAAATCAAATAAGATTTTTATTCGGAGTTTTGTCGCTATTTTATTTGAATTAGGAAAATATGCGTTTTTCAATTGCATTTTAGGCCCAAATAAATGTTCACCTTGTCCGGCTTATTTTAGAGACGGGGAAAATTTATTTCGGGATTTTTGGAGTCCGTTTAGTATTTCTTTTCTTTCTTTTTCTGCACGTCGAAATTATTTAAAAAAAAGGCAAACCGACTTAGGGCTGTTTTCGGCCAGGACTCTTCGGGCCGGCCCCTTAAAAGCCGCACCCCCCGCAGCCCACCAGCCAGCCCCCCCCCCAAACCCCACCCCAAACCCCCCCCCCCGCCGCCCCTCGTCGGACTTGCCGGAGGTAGCGCCGCCGCCGCCGGTTTTCTTCGGAAAACCGTACAGTCTTTTTAGATCTGCGGTTTTTTATTTTTAGACCGGTTTTATTTTTTTCGGTTTAGTTATTTAGCGGATGTTTATCCGTGCGTTCGTTTTTACGAACGGTTTTCACCGTTTAGCCGCAGACAGCGAACGTTCGTTCGTTAGCCTGTTCGTAAGTTTTTCTTTTTTCTCGGATTTTCCGTGATTATTTTCGATCGTGATTTCTGATCCGATTTTCGTTCTAGTATAACTTTTCGCTCGTTTATCGGAATCAGGCGATTCAAGCGCCTAGAGTTTCGTCTCGAAACCCTCTTTCCGTTTATCCAACTTAAACAAGTTTTTGCTACTGTAAAATTTGACCTTAGTCCAGATTAGTAAACGAAGCTTGTTTCTCTCGCCGCTTGAGTTTTGTTGCTTCGTTTGATTTGATTCTTTTTGCGAACCAGAGTTCTTAAGTTGAAATTTCTGGTTAGATCTCTTATTTGAGTTTTACCCGTGATTTTGCTTGATTGCTTATTGTATGCTTGTATGATTGCGATAGAGTACCCGGAGTGCGAAGCGTGCTACATCGAGACTCTAGGTTTCACGGATCATCAGTAAGGCAAGTAACACTTTGATCATACCTCTTACTACCCAGTTTTCATTGCATTAGATCAACCCTCAAACATTGCATGGTTAGGATCTGAATTAAATTGTGGGGTTTGTGAAGTAGATGAGGTAGTACCTATTCACCTGTTTATTTTCAAACCCTGGGAGTTACTTCTACGTTCCTTATATTGCCATGCTATGCTCGTAGACGTGGATTGGGTTTGAGTGTATTCATGACAAATGTGAGATTGTTAAATTAATGGTTACTTAAGGTGGCAACTTTAATACACATCTGGGTGGATTGAGGTACCTGGGGAACCCAGTGATTGCCTGTATTTTTGGAAATCCCGAGGTACCGTGTGATTCTCCTATGGACCGCCCCCCAGGCTCAAAGGGATTATAAGATTATTCATACTGGAAACTTCCGTGTGCAGCCACATGCCATTATGGGCTCTGGCATAGTTGAGTAAGTTGTGGGAAACCTTTCCATGATGGGCTAGCAGATGTAGGGGATTGTAGGTGTACCGGCCTATCTATCGGTTAAGGGGACCTCTTCGGAAAGACTGTGTCTCAGTCATCCGTTTCTCAAACACCATGTAGTGCGAGAAATCCAACGGAGGAGATCGAGTCTTGTGGGGAAAAGTGCACAAACCTCTGCAGAGTGTACAAACTAATCATGGTTAGCCGTGTCCCCGGTTATGGACATCTTGAGTATCTAGTTCTTGGATTATCATGTGGATCTCATCACTCTTAAAATAATTTGATTGGGTTTAATGATGATTACTTTTAATTGGGATTGAGTTGGGTGAACCTTCTCAATGTTTAACAACCACCATGATAGTTAACTAAAATTTATTCCTTTGCAGTAGGGAAAATTTGGCTTTTTGCAAAACCTTTAACCTTACAGCCTCCACCAAACCATATATGCATGTAGTGATAGCATTATTCCGTTCATTACTCTCTTGTGTTACATTGCCAGCATATTCTATGTGCTGACCCATTTTTCGGGCTGCAACGTATCATGTTGCAGACTTTTCAGACAACGAGTAAGGAGCCTTAGGTCATGGTCTTTCACTCTGTGATGCCGTTGGAGTTGATGGACTCACTTTATCTTCCAAGCCTTCCGCTGTTATCGTATTAGATGGCCTTAAGCCATATTTATTGTAATAAGTTCTCTTTTGAGACATTCGTTGTAATAAGTATGTGATTGCCACTTTGTTATAAATCCTTCAAGTACTGTGTGTGTCAGCATTATCGATCCAGGGATGACACTTACACACAGAGATCAGACTGTTAGAGGTCTGGTTGCTACAAAGATGGTATCAGAGCACACGCTGACTGTAGTACACGACCACTAAGCTAAAGCCCTAGATCCCTATTCTCTTCTCATTTCTGACTCCTCTCCTTCTTTCTACTCTTTAGGATGGCGGACGCAAGGAACAAGTTTGCGCAACCGGATGAAGACGCCCCCTTTGGAAGACACTTGAAGGAAGTCACTAGGTACTTGAACATTGGAATACCAAGCTTCACCGGGACTTAAAATGCCACTTTATCAGAAGAGGAGCGTTGGATGATTCAAGTTCAAGTTCCAGGAAGGACATTCACACCAGTCACTGAGCCCATAGAGTTTTCTTTCGATGCACCAACCTGGAGTCTAGGAAAGAGTATGGCAGCTCACATCACAATAGGACGCATTGGAGAAGTTTACCATAAGGATCTCAAGGATACTATCTACCAGATTTGTGGGCACCGAGATGAGCAATGGGAGATGATCAGCACCAGGAAGGATAGATCCATTGCAGCTTTCATACAGGAGTTAAACCAGCATATTCGCCGCCAGGAGAACCAGATGTGCGCAGGCATGATAGATCTGAAGAAGGCAATGACAAGGATCACGGAGCTGGAGGAAGAACTCAAGGCTACTCATGAAGATTATGAGGAGGAAATCATCGTACTAGTGGAGAGGAATGACGATCTGGAAAGGAAGCTAGGAGTATTCATGGGAGACCCCGAGCCAGGAGGAGAAGACGAAGAACCCAAGGAGATTCGTCTGGAGGACTACATCATCATCGACGACACCGACTCGGACCCCGACGATAGCAATGATGACTATGTTGATGAAGCTGGAGCATATGTCATGGAGTCTTCGACCAATCAATATTTCTAGTTGACCACCAAAACAGTAGTAGTAGCCTACCATGTAAATAGTATAGTTCAAGCACCTTTGTAACGATAGTTCTAGACCGATTGTATGCCCTTGCTTGATTGATTGAGTGATATGATTGAGTTTGTCTCATGTGCATATGGGTAGTGTTTTCTCACTAGACCTCATTCTATTCTATTCTCTTCTCTCCAAACCCTCAGATGACTCCGAGATGTGACCCCGGATTTACTTTTCCACCGGATCTCACTCAGTTGATCCAGCAGCAGAATACCCTGATGCAGTTGTTAGTTTAGAACCAAGGCAACAACAACAACCCACCACCACCACCAGTTGACAACTTAGCCCGTTTTCTGAGGTTGCAGCCACTGGTGTTTTCCAGTAGCATCGAGCCGATAGTTGCAGATGATTGGCTCCGCAGGATTGGAAGGGAGTTAACCACTACAGGATGCACAGATGCTGAGAAGGTGTGTTTTACCGCACACCAATTGGATGGACCAGCATCCTCATGGTGGGAGAATTACACTGTCACCTATCCTATAGCCACTGTCGCATGGGATCAGTTCTAGCAAGCTTTCCGTACTACCCATGTATCAGCAAGAGCTATGTCCATGAAGAAGCGTGAGTTTCGCAACTTACGCCAAGGAGGACGCACTGTTGGCTAGTATGTGGGTGAGTTTAGTAAGTTAGCACGTTATGCCCCAGATGACGTTGCTACTGATGCAGCTAAGAAGGAGAAGTTTCTGGAAGGACTGAATGATGAGCTGAGCATACAGTTAATGGTAGAAAATTTCAATAACTACCAGGAGTTGGTGGATAGAGCTCTCATGCTTGAAGGGAAGCAGCAGCAGATTGACAGCCGCAAGAGGAAGTATGCACAAGGGAAGTATAATTCTGGAGCTCAGCAGAGACCCCGTTTCACCCCGAACTCGGGAGGGCTTGTGCATAACCATGGAGGCCACACTCATAATGGAGGAAGTTCGCATAACCATAGTGGCCCCAAGAACGGCAATGGTAACGGAGGAAGTAGCGGACAGAACCGTTCCAACCCGGCAACACCCGCCAAGAAGGATCTAAGCCACATTACTTGCTACAAGTGTCAGAAGACTGGAAATTACGCCAATGAATGTCCTGAAGCTAAGAATGGAAATGGCAATGGAAGCTCTGGGAAGAAGCCCAACCCTTTCAACAGGGCACAAGTGAACCACGTTAACATGGAGGAGATTGAAGCCCAACCAGATGCAGTAATTGGTAAGTTTTTGGTTAAGTCATTTACTGAAGTCGTTTTTTTATACTGGTGCATCTCATTCATACATATCAAGGGGATTTGTGGATAAGTATAACCTGCCCACTAGAATACTTAAGACACCCATGTTAGTAACCTCACCCGGAGCAGAGTATATGGTAAGCCATGGATGTTTTTAGATGCCATTGGCCATAGGTAGGCATGTTTCCCCCTCCGATCTGATAGTTTTGGAATCGCAAGGTTTGGATGTGATTCGGGGTATGGATTGGCTATCGATGTATGGATGAAACATCGATTGCGCCAGTAAGACGATTTTACTCACCACCCAGAGGGAAAAAGGATCAAGTATGTATCCCAGCATGTGCCGAATAGGACTCAAGTAAATTCCTTATCAGGAGTTGTACAGGAGGAAGTACCAGTAGTAAAGAATTTTCCGGATGTATTTCCAGAAGAGTTGCCAGGCATGCCACCTTATAGAGACATAGAGTTTTTGATAGAGCTTTTGCCAGGCACTGGGCCAATATCTAAGAGACCGTAAAGGATGCCCGCACAGGATTTAGAGGAAATTAAGAAGTAGATTAAGGAGTCACTGGATAAGGGATATATTCGCCCAAGCTCGTCACCTTGGGGATCACCAGTACTTCTACTGGAAAAGAAGGATGGATCGTTAAGGATGGTTGTTGATTATCGTGGATTAAATGAAGTAACGATCAAGAATAAGTACCCACTTCCGATGATCAATGATTTGTTTGATCAGCTGCAAGGAGCTAAGGTGTTTTCCAAGATCAATCTGTGATCAGGTTATCACCAGTTAAAGATTCGAGAGAAGGACATACCTAAGACAGCTTTTACCACAAGGTATGGGCTATATGAGTATAACTTTATGCCATTTGGCCTGACTAACGCACCTGCCTACTTTATGAACATGATGAACAAAGTGTTTATGGAGTTTTTGTATAAGTTCGTCGTAGTGTTCATTGATGATATTCTGGTTTACTCGAAGAATGAAGAAGAACATAAAGAACATTTGCTTTTGGTACTTGGCAAGCTCAGGGAACATCAGTTATACTCCAAGTTCAGCAAGTGTGAGTTTTGGTTGAAGGAAGTTGGATTTCTTGGACATGTTATATCCAGAGAAGGAATAGCAGCAGACCCCACCAAAGTTGTCACCGTGACAAGTTGGGAATCACCCACGACAGTTGGAGAGATCCAGAGTTTTCTTGGACTCGCGGGATACTACCGGAGGTTCATTGAGAATTTCTCAAAGATTGCAAAGCCCATGACGGAGTTGTTAAAGAAGGACACCAAGTTCAATTGGACTGAGGAATGTGAGGCTAGTTTTCAGGAGTTGAAGAGACGCTTGGTTACATCACCGGTGTTAATTCTACCAGATCAACGCAAAGATTATGAAGTGTATTGCGACGCTTCTCGTCGGGGACTTGGAGCCGTACTTATGCAGGAGGGAAGAGTTGTTTCATATGCCTCACGACAGCTTAAACCCCATGAGTTAAACTATGCTACACATGATTTTGAGTTAGCAGCCGTAGTGCATGCGTTGAAGACATGGAGACATTTTTTCATCGAAAACCATTGTGAGGTATACACGGATCACAAGAGTTTGAAGTATATCTTCACGCACAAGGAGTTAAATCTCAGGCAGAGGAGATGGTTAGAACTCATTAAAGATTATGATATGAGATTGCATTATCACCCAGGAAAGGCTAACATAGTAGCCGATGCGTTGAGCCGCAAGAGTCATGTAAATACCCTCATGACCGGAGAATTACCCAAGGGGTTAATAGAAGACCTTCGCGAACTATGTTTGGAGATAGTTCCGAAAGGTTATGTAGCAGCATTGGAGATTCAGTCTACCCTGATGGATAAGATCAGAGAAGCTCAGAAGACGGACAAGGAGATTGCCAAAATAAAGGAAAGGATGAGCAAAGGAAAAGCCAAGGGATTTCGTGAGGATGAGCACGATACTTTATGGTTTGAGGACCGCGTATATGTACCAAATGATCAGGAGATTAAGAAGTTGATTCTGCAAGAGGCCCATGCTTCGCCATATTCGATTCACCCAGGAAATACCAAGATGTATCTAGATTTGAAGGACAGTTTCTGGTGGACCGGTATGAAGAAGGATATTGCAGAGTATGTAGCAGTTTGTGATGTATTTCAGAGAGTGAAGGCAGAACATCAGAAGCCGGCAGGATTGCTACAGCCATTGCCTATACCCGAATGGAAGTGGGATAAACTAGGCATGCATTTTATCACGGGATTGCCCAGGACTCGTTCAGGCTATGACTCGATATGGGTTGTAGTCGATCGATTGACGAAAGTAGCTCATTTCATCCCAGTAAATACCACTTACACCCGTGCTAAGTTGGCAAAGATCTATATGACCAGGATCATATGTCTGCATGGAGTTTCGAGGACCATTGTATCAGATAGAGGAACCCAGTTTACTTCAAAGTTTTGGAATCAGTTGCATGAAACTTTGGGAACCAGACTAGAGTTCAGTACAGCTTTTCACCCGCAAACAGATGGACAGACTGAAAGAGTAAATCAGATTCTGGAGGACATGTTGAGAGCTTGTGTGCTAGATTATGGATCTAGTTGGGACGATAATTTGCCTTATGCAGAGTTCTCTTCTAACAACAGTTATCACGCCAGTTTGAAGATGGCCCCTTTCGAAGCACTATACGGAAGGAGGTGCAGAACACCGTTGTTGTGGGACGAAGTTGGAGACCGACAGTTGTTTGGACTAGATTTGATTAAAGAGTCTGAAGAGAAGGTTAAGCTGATTCGTGATAGACTCAAGGTAGCCCAATCCAGGTAGAAGAGTTATGCGGATTCGAAACGCAAGGAGAAAATCTACGAAGTCGGAGACAGAGTGTATCTTCGAGTATCACCACTCCGAGGAGTGAAGCACTTTGGAGTTAAGGGAAAGTTAGCACCACGTTTTGTGGGACCATGCAGAGTTTTGGAACGTATGGAAGAAGTTTCTTACAAGTTGGAATTACTCGAAGGATTGTCCGGAGTTCACGATGTGTTCCTTGTTTCTCAGTTGAAGAATTGCCACGTGGAGATGGCTGAAATTCCTCTGAGAGATACAGTGCCGCTAGAAGCGATATAGTTGGATAGTGATTTGACATATGAGGAGAAACCAGCCAAGATACTCGAGTTTGCCAGCCGAGTTACGCGCAACAAGGTTATCAAGTTTTGCAAGGTTATCAAGTTTCGAAAAACCGTACGATTTTTTAGATCCATGGTTTTTTTATTTTTAGATCGGTTCTATTTTTTCAGGGATGTTCGTCCATACGTTCGTTTTTACGTACGGTTTTCACCGTTTAGCCGCAGACAGCGAACGTTCGTTCGTTAGCCTGTTTGTTAGTTTTTCTTTTTTCTCAGATTTTCCGCGATTGTTTTCGATCGTGATTTCTGATCCGATTTTCGTTCTAGTATAACTTTTTGCTCGTTCATCGGAATCAGGCGATTCAAGCGCCTAGAGTTTCGTCTCGAAACCCTCTTTCCGTTTAACCAACTTAAACAAGTTTTTGCTACTGTAAAATTTGACCTTAGTCCAGATTAGTAAATGAAGCTTGTTTCTGTCGCCGCTTGAGTTTTGTTGCTTCGTTTGATTTGATTCTTTTTGCAAACCAGAGTTCTTAAGTTAAACTTTTTGGTTAGATCTCTTATTTGAGTTTTACCCGTGCTTTTTCTTGATTGCTTATTGTATGCTTGTTTGATTGCGATAGAGTACCCGGAGTGCGAAGCGTGCTACATCGAGTCTCTAGGTTTCGCGGATCATCAGCAAGGCAAGTAACACTTTGATCATACCTCTTACTACCCAGTTTTCATTGCATTAGATCAACCCTCAAACATTGCATGGTTAGGATCTGAATTAAATTGTGGGGTTTGGGAAGTAGATGAGGTAGTACCTATTCACCTATTTATTTTCAAACCCTGGGAGTTACTTCTACGTTGCTTATATTGCCATGCTATGCTCGTAGACGTAGATTGGGTTTGAGTGTATTCATGACAGATGTGAGATTGTTAAATTAATGGTTACTTAAGGTGGCAACTTTAATACACATCTGGGTGGACTGAGGCACCTAGGAACCCAGTGATTGCCTGTATTTTTGGAAATCCCAGGGTACCGTATGATTCTCCTATGGACCGCCACCCAGGCTCAAAGGGATCATAAGATTATTCATACTGGAAACTTCCGTGTGCAGCCACATGCCATTATGGGCTCTGGCATAGTTGAGTAAGTTGTGGGAAACCTTTCGATGATGGGCTAGCAGATGTAGGGGATTGTAGGTGTACCGGCCTATCTATCAGTTAAGGGGGCCTCTTCGGAAAGACTGTGTCTCGGTCATCCGTTTCTCAAACACCATGTAGTGCAAGAAATCCAATGGAGGAGATTGAGTCTTGTGGGGAAAAGTGCACAAACCTCTGCAGAGTGTACAAACTAATCATGGTTAGCCATGTCCCCGGTTATGGACATCTTGAGTATCTAGTTCTTGGATTATCATGTGGATCTCATCACTCTTAAAATAATTTAATTGGCTTTAATGATGATTACTTTTAATTGGGATTGAGTTGGGTGAACCTTCTCAATGTTTAACAACCACCTCGATAGTTAACTAAAATGTATTCCTTTGCAGTAGGGAGAAATTGGCTTTTCGCAAAACCTTTAACCTTACAGCCTCCACCAAACCATATATGCATGTAGTGATAGCATTATTACGTTCATTACTCTCTTGTATTACATTGCCAGCATATTCTATGTGCTGACCCATTTTTCAGGCTGCAACGTATCATGTTGCAGACTTTTCAGACAACGAGTAAGGAGCCTTAGGTCCTGGTCTTTCACTCTGTGATGCCGTTGGAGTTGATGGACTCACTTTATCTTCCAAGCCTTCCGCTGTTATCGTATTAGATGGCCTTAAGCCATATTTATTGTAATAAGTTCTCTTTTGAGACATTCATTGTAATAAGTGTGTGATTGCCACTCTGTTATAAATCCTTCAAGTACTATGTGTGTCAGCATTACCGATCCAGGGATGACACTTATACACAGAGATCAGACTGTTTGAGGTCTGGTCGCTACAAGAACTAGCTCTAGTTCATCAATGTAATGTAGGCATGTATTCTGAATATAGTCATACGTGCTTATGGAAAAGAACTTGCATGGCATCTTACACATAATAGGTGACTATAGACTTGCAAGATAGGATCAAGAACTCACATATATTCATGGAAACATAATAGGTTCAGATCTCAAATCATGGCACTCGGGCCCTAGTGACAAGCATTAAGCATAGCAAAGTCATAGCAACATCAATCTCAGAACATAGTGGATACTAGGGATCAAACCCTAACAAAACTAACTCGATTACATGATAAATCTCATCCAACCCATCACCGTCCATCAAGCCTACGATGAAATTAGTCATGAAATTGGTGATGGAGGAAGGTTGATGATGACGATGGCGACAGATTCCCCTCTCCGGAGCCCCGAACGGACTCCGGATCAGCCCTCCCAAGAGAGATTAGGGCTTGGCGGCGGCTTTGTATCGTAAAACGTGATGAATCCTTCTCTCTGATTTTTCTCTCCCCGAACACGAATATATAGAGTTGGAGTTGAGGTCGGAGGAGCACCAGGGGGCCCACGAGGCAGGGGGCGCTCCCAGGGGGTAGGCATGCCCCCACCCTCGTGGACAGGGTGTGGGCCCCCTGGCCTTGAATCTTTCGCCAGTATTTTTTATATATTCCAAAAATAATCTCCAGTGATTTTCATGTCATTCCGAGAACTTTTTTTTCTGCACAAAAATAACACCATGGCAATTCTGCTGAAAACAGCGTCAGTCCGGGTTAGTTCCATTCAAATCATGCAATTTAGAGTCCAAAACAAGGGCAAAAGTGTTTGGAAAAGTAGATACGTTGGAGACGTATCATCCTCCATCACCAATTTCATGATGCTCGCGGCCGTGCGTGAGTAATTCCATTGTAGGCTTGCTGGACGGTGATGGGTTGGATGAGATTTATCATGTAATCGAGTTAGTTTTGTTAGGGTTTGATCCCTAGTATCCATTATGTTCTAAGATTGATGTTTCTATGACTTTGCTATGCTTAATGCTTGTCACTAGGGCCTGAGTGCCATGATTTCAGATCTGAACCTATTATGTTTCCATGAATATATGTGAGTTCTTGATCCTATTTTGCAAGTCAATAGTCACCTACTTTGTGTTATGATCCGGTAACCCCGAAGTGACAATAATCAGGACCACTCCCAGTGATGACCATAGTTTGAGGAGTTCATGTATTCACTAAGTGTTAATGCTTTGTTCTGGTACTCTATTAAAAGGAGGCCTTACTATCCCTTAGTTTCCATTAGGACCCCGCTGCCACGGGAGGGTAGGACAAAAGATGTCATGCAAGTTCTTTCCATAAGCACATATGACTATATTCGAAATACATGCCTACATTACGTTGATGAACTAGAGCTAGTTCTGTGTCACCCTATGTTATAACTGTTGCATGAGGAATTGCATCCGACATAATTATCTATCACCAATCCATTGCCTATGATCTTTTCACATATTGATCTTTGCTTAGTTACTTTTCCATTGCCACTATTACGATCACTACAAAAACTGCTATTGTTACTTTTGCCACCGTTAGTGTTACTTCCATATTACTTTGCTACTAAATAATTTGCTGCAGATATTAAGTCTTTCGGGTGCGGTTGAATTGAAAACTCAACTGTTAATACTTGAGAATATTCTTTGGCTCCCCTTGTGTCGAATCAATAAATTTGGGTTGAATACTCTACCCTCGAAAATTGTTGCGATCCCCTATACTTGTGGCTTATCAGTCCCTGGCCGAAAATAAAACTAAAAAGAAAAACCTAACGAACGAACGTTCGCTAACAAAAACTAACGAATGAAAACATTCACTAATAGATCTAAACGAACGAACGTTCGCTAACTAACCTAACCTAATAAAATAAACCGATCTAAAACAAAAAACCAAATCTATAAAAAAACCGGGGCGGTATACAGCGGTTTACAGGTTCGTGAAATAAACCGATGGCGGTGGCGGCGAACTCCGGCGAGGGCGGCGCGTCTCCGGTGGCTGCGGGGCGGGGTGGTGCGGCGCAGCTTCCGGTAGCGGCGAGCGGCGCGGCAGCAAGTGGCGGCGACGGCTTGCGGCGGCGGGCTGCGGCGGGGCTGGGTGGAGAGGCCGGGGGGCGTCTTATAAAGGGGGGCCGGGGCGGTCCGACTTGGAGGAGGGGCTGGGCGGCGAGGCGGCGGCTGCTCGGACTCCGGCAGAGTCCCGCTCGGCCACGCGTCGAGGAAGGCGGCGGCGCGGGCCGGCCGGCTGGGCCTTCGGCCCAGTTCGGTCCGGAACCTTTTTTTCTTTAAAAAAAACTTTTCGCCGGGAAGAAAATTCCATATAAAATAAAATAAAAATCCTAAAATTCTAGAAATAATTTTCACCGTCCTCTCCTAATATTTAGGACAAAGTGAACATTTTTCTAGGCTAAATGGAATTTTTAAAAATGCACATTTTTTTCCTAATTTAACCAAATAAAATTCAAATAAAATAGATTTTTATTCAAAATTAAATTTCCATTATTTCTTAGCTGTTTTGAAGAAGTCATATTATCCTCTCTCATTATTTTAATTATTTTGGAATAATTGGAAAAATTATTTCAAATAAAAATCACTTTGATCCAACTACCAATTTTGGAAATTCAAAAATGTAATTTATGAAAACCCCCTACTCTCTCAAATGGTCCTTGAGTTGCTTAAGGTCTCTAGGATCAAAATGTCCAAATAAAACCAAATTAAAAATGCACAAATATGGATGCATATGATGACCTAATGATTAACATCCAAATTGAAAATTGGGATGTTACAACTAGCCATGTTTCCTATGATTAAATCTAGTCAATTAATTCTAGACCTAATAAAATGAATAATGACATAAAAAGGCCAATGTTTTGCAAGAATGTTGATTCATTCCCGTTGCGGCAAATCCCGGGCACTCGATATGTCCTAGTTTGTAGCACAAGTCATGTCGAAATTCATGGAAAAATTCAGCATGACCTTTGCTACAAACTGGACAAATAGAGCGCCTAAAATTTGCCGGAACAGAAATGAATCAATATTCCGGCAAAACATAGGCCACTCGGAATCATTCCCTGCAAACAACAAAAGGCCACTTGGGCACAATCGAACCACTTCAATGTAAAGATATAACATGACCATTTCAATGAAAAGATATAATCAACAATAATGGAATATGCAAATGAACATCAATGACATATATCATATAACATCAATTCTGTTTTTTGTTTATAGCTAAATGCCATAGCTACTGTTTTTTATTTTTAGCTAAATGCTTTTGTTTTTTGTTTAAAGCTACAAGTCTAGGAAGGGATCATCTTTAAAATAAAACCTGCCTAAATTCTTTTCCTTGAAAAATAGTGGTCTTTTAAAAAATCAAAAATCTTTGCAAAATGACTTCACTAAACACTACTCTGCCTACAACAGAACCCAAATTCGGTTCTAGCTATTCCTCTCTCTCTCACACACACACATTATTTTCTCTAACCCTTCTCTACCTAGGACAGAACCCAAATTGCAAAGGAACTCCATTTTCTCTAGCCCTTCTGACCTCACCAAAATTTCCATAGTCCAAATAATTCAAATTTCATTTGAATGAAATTTGGACCTGATTCAGGTCCATAGTCCAAATATTTTTTGTTGTAAACCCTACTGCCCTAGTTAAACCTACTGCCCTAACTAATTTTTTGCTCTAAACTAAATTTTTGCTCTAACCTAGCCAACCTAGTTACCAAGCTTGTTAACCTAATGAACCTAATGAACCTAGTTAGTTAACCTAGTTTACCTAGATAATTAACATAATTAAACTAGTTAACCTACCTACTTCTCTATCAAAGCCCTAACTAAATTTTTGCACTAACCTAGATAATTAAACTATTTAACCTAGCTAGCTAGTTCTCTGTTCAATGTTTGTGCTATGCATAAGAGAGAGAGAGAGAGAGAGAGAGAGAGAGAGAGGAGGGGTGGGCGCTTACAAAGGATGGCTCTGGTGGTGGTGAGGGAGGCAGTGGTAGCGAGGGAGGCAGGGGTGTCTCCGGTGACGGCGAGGGAGGGAGTGGTGGCGAGGGAGGCAGGGGCATCTAGGGTGGCTCCGGCGGCGGCGAGGGCGTGATACGTCTCCAACGTATATATAATTTTTTATTGTTCCATGTTGTTTTATTATCAACCTTGGATGTTTTATAATCATTTTATATCATTTTTTGGTCCTAACATATTGACATAGTGCCAAGTGTCAATTGTTGTTTTTCCATGTTTTTTACATCGCAGAAAATCAATATCAAACGGAGTCCAAATGCCACGAAACTATACGATGATTTTTTATGGGCCAGAAGAAAGGCAATGGGCCCTGGTTGCACCTGGGGGGTGCCCCGAGGGGGGCACAACCCACCAGGGCGCGCCAGGAGGCCCAGGAGTGCCCTGGTGGGCTGTGCCCACCTCGGGTGCCCCCGGACCGCCTCTTTGCTCTATAAATACCCCAAAATACCAGAACCCTAGGGGAGTCGACGAAATATTCATCCAGCCGCCGCAGAGTCCAGAATCACCAGATCCAATCTAAACACCATCTCGGATGGGGTTCACCACCTCCATTGGTGCCTCTCCGCTGATGCGTGAGTTGTTCTTTGTATACCTTCAGGTCCGTAGTTAGTAGCTAGATGGATTCATCTCTCTCTCTTGATTCTCAATACAACGGTCTCTTGGAGATCCATATGATGTAACTCTTTTGCGGTGTGTTTGTTGGGATCAATGAACTTTGAGTTTATGATCAGATCTATGTTTGTATATCCATGAAAGTATTTGAGTTTCTTTGATCGCTTTTATTCATGATCTCTTATAGCCTCGTATTTCTTCTCCGATATTTGGTTTTGTTTGGCCAACTTGATCTATTTATCTTGCAATGGGAAGAGGTGCCTGGTAGTGGGTTCAATCTTACGGTGCTTGATCCCAGTGACAGAAAGGGAACCGACACGTATGTATCATTGCTACTAAGGATAAAAAGACGAGATCTATATCTACTGCCATATAGATAAATGGATCTTGTCTACATCATGTCATCGTTCTTATTGCATTACTCCGTTTTTCCATGAACTTAGTACACTAGATGCATGCTGGATAGCGGTCGATGTGTGGAGTAATAGTAGTAGAAGCAGGTAGGAGTCAGTCTACTTATCTTGGACGTGATGCCTATGTAATGATCATTGCCTGGATATCATCATAATTATTTGAGGTTCTATCAATTTCCCAACAGTAATTTATTTACCCATCGTTTGCTATTTTTCTCGAGAGAAGCCACTAGTGAAACCTACGGCCCCCAGGTCTTCTTTCTCATATATTTTCCTTGCAATCTACTTTTCCTTTGCATTTTTATTCAGATCTATTAAACCAAAAATCCAAAAATACCTTGCTGCAATTTATTTTATTTGGTGTTCGATCTATCAATATTTACAACTTTATCTCCCATCACACATCGTTTCTGGAACCGTTACCCGAAAGGGATTGACAACCCCTTTAACACGTCGGGTTGCGAGGTGTTGTTATTTGTGTGCAGGGGTTGTTTACGTTGTGTTGCTTCGTTATCCTACTGGTTCGATAACCTTGGTTTCATAACTGAGGGAAATACCTACCGTCGCTGTGCTACATCATCCCTCCCTCTTCACGGAAATACCAACGTAGTTCCAGCTGCCATCAATGAGAATTTCTGGCACCGATGTCGGGGAGGATCTTCATCATAACCAGGTTCCTAATCACAAATCCCATCTCCTTGAAATTTACATTATTTGCCATTTGCCTCTCATTTTCCTCTCCCCCACTTCACAAAAATTTGCCGTTTTATTCGCCTCTCCTTTTTGTTCGCCGTTTTTCTTGCCGGATCTGTCTTTGCGTGCGAGATCTTGTTTGCCATTATGGATAATTCCTCCTCTATTGCTTGCACTCCCGAGAACGAGGTTCTCAACTTTAAACAAAAGGGAGGAGAAAGTTTAAAAGATGTTTGGTATAGAATTTGCAATGCTCATAATAGATCTATCTGTAAGCAATCAACCATTGTGCTTTTGCGTTGTTTTTATGTAGGCATCACCACTTGGTATAGATTCATCCTTGATACTATTACCTGTGGAAATTTCTTAATGAGTCCTCCTTTTTATGCTATTAATGCTATGGGAAATTTAGTGGGCTCACCACCTCTTATGGTTAATGAAACAATTTTGACTCTTGAGCATGTTATGGAAAGATTAGATGCTATCGAAAAGAAAATGCTCACCGAAGATCATATGGAAATTATACATAAAAAGATGCACAATTTTGCCACTAATCTTGGATCAAAAGCGAGCGATATTTTTAAGATGTTAAAATAAAGGGGTACTTTAATCCATGAAAGAATAGAAGAAAGTCCGTCTCGGATCGATAAATTGGAAGAAATCTTTAGTAATCTAAGCACGGCTTTTACTACCACTAAAATTATTGAGGAAACTGCCGTAAAGAGTAGGAGATCCAAAAATAAGGGTGCAACTCCTAGTGATAGCAATAAAGGAGATCTTAAGATGATTAGTATCTACCCTGATTTTGTTGAAGTGATAAAAGATCCTTTTTGCAAGAATGAAATCTTTGAATTTATTCCCAGGAGTGTTGTTATTGAAAATCTTTATGCCAAATCTTTGAGGGATTCTAAGTGTTTGATTGAAGAGTTGAACAAGGATGACAAAACTTAGATCCATGCTTTATGGCTGGCTAAGGGCGTAAAACTATAGCGCTTCTTGGGAGGCAACCCAACGAATAAAATTTATTACTCCCTCCATTTTTGTATACAAGGCCACTATGAAAATTACAATTTGCATCTATACAAGGCCACTAACATCAATCGAGGTAAAATTGATGAGGTTTGCCTCGTACTAGCAACCAAAAACATTAATACCCCTTGCATGCATGTGGGAGTGAGAAGATTGGTTTTATGTACCACATTAATCAACCAATGAGGAGTGAGAGGGTTGTCTTGTTATGCGTTGAAGAGAAAAATATACATTAATTAACACGTCAAGTGAGGAGAAAATACTAGCTTGGAACATTGGCTAATAGGCATTAATTTCTACCTTGGTATCTGTAATATGAATTTGTGGCCTTGTATATAAAAATGGAGGGAGTATTGATTTTTGTGTCCTGTTTTTGAGTGTTAGCACAATTATGCTACTGTTATGATTGTGTTTTTATGTTTTAGTTAGTGTTTTTGGCAAGTAAACCCTTTAGGATCTTATTGGGCAATAGTTGTTTGATCTTGCTAAAAAAACAGAAACTTTTATGCTCACGAAATTAATTTTCGTTTTTTACCAAAGAGCAATAAAATACCCATTCCAATTAAAGTAGATCAATATACAAATTTCTCAGGCCTTCCTATTTTTTCAGTATTTTTGGAGTTACAGAAGTATTCGAAATAGTCAGATTGCTACAGACTGTTCTGTTTTGACAGATTCTGTTTTCTTTGTGTTGTGTGCTTATTTTGATGGCTCTATGGTTTTCTTTGATGAGTTTTTGCCATAGAAAAATTGGAATACAGTAGATATAATACAAAAATTAAATATGATTTGGTTTGATACAACACTTATAGTGGTGGTTTATTATTCTTATACTAACGGATCTCACGAAGGTTTTGTTGAGTTTTGTGTGATTGAAGTTTTCAAGTTTTGGGTTATCTTACGATGGATGAAGGAAGGATGTAAGAGCCTAAGATTGGGGATGCCCCGGCATCCCAAGCTATTATCCAAGAATTAGCAACCAACTAAGCTTGGGGATGCCCCCGAGTGGCATCCCCGCTTTCTTCCAACAACTATCGGTATTTTACTCGAGACTATATTTTTATTCGTCACATGATATGTGTTTTGCTTGGAGCGTCTTGTATGATATGTATCTTTGCTTGTTTTATTTTGTGTTTTAAGTCATCAATCCTTGTTGGACACACCTATTTGAGATAGCCAAAATTATGTCACGACTTGTTAGAATTGTTCTCTATGCTTCACTTAAATCTTTTATGAGCTAGGAATTGCTCTAGTGCTTCACTTATATCTTTTTTAGCATGGTGTGCTTTGTTATTTTTGAAGAAATTCTATCTTGCTTCACTTAAATTATTTTGAGAGAAATAAATTTGTTAAGCTCATTATCTTCACTTATATTTGTTTGAGCTTATGAAAATCAACACATGAAAATTAGTTCCAAAGTGATATACATCCAAGAAGGATAAAGAAAAAGAAAATGTCATGAAGATCATTGGACAAAATAAACTTGATTCTTGACATATGATGATGTGATATGTGAGTTATGTTGATGAGTAATTATGCTTTAGTAGGAATATTGGTGTTAAGCTTTGTGATTCCCTATGCATGCACGAAAGTCAATAATCATGCAATGAAAATTATATCCTACTTGTGGTGCATTATTCGGTGTTAATTATGCTTAATGCTTGCTTATGAGATTATTCGTTTCTTGGTTGGTCCCTTCCCAATCTTTTGCTAGCCTTCATTTTGCACTAAGTATGACCTCTACTTGTGCATCCAAAATCCTTTAAACCAGTTTTACCACATGAGTCCACTATATCTACCTATATGCGGTATTATTTTGCCGTTCCAAGCAAATTTGCATGTGCCATCTCTAATTTTGAAAATAAACTTATCTTTTGTGTGTTTGTTTCGCTCGCGGAGCGGTGAGGGGTGGATAATATTTTCCATGCTAGATGTGTTATTCTCAAGATGAGTGTTTATTCACTTGTCATTGCACGAGAGTAAGGCAAAGGTATTAGGGATGCCCAGTCCCGAAATGCAAAAAAGAAATAAATTTACTTTATGTTGTCAAATAATAAATTCCTCGGAAAGTGTTGGTATGTAGGGCACCCGTGGATATGGTTAGCCATGGAAAGTGAAAGTTATGGTGGAAAAAGGAATAAACTTTATTTTCTGTTTGGGAACCGCCTATGATATATCTATGCATGGAAAGTATTGGGAACTCTAAGTCGTTTTCTTTGGTGGGATGGATACACCTCCCAAAAAAATTTTATCTCCAATTTTTCGCTTTAAGCTCTAGCACCTCTACAAATCCCTCCTTCCCTCTGCGAAGGGCCTTTCTTTTACTCTATGCAATTTTTATTTTGAAATTTGAGTCTCCATCTTCTCTCATAAAAGCACCAACTAGGAGGCAATATGATCGTGCTCAAGTATTGGGTGTAGTTAATATTCGAGTGTGTTTCATGAATTGATCAATGTTTGAGCATGATGGGCCAGGGATAACTTATTTTAGCATTGATATTTTTAAAGACATGGTTGCTTGTTGACATGCTTGACTATCTAAATTATTATGTTAAAACTAGACTATTGCTTTGAATCACAAAAAAAATCCAAATTTCCATGCTATAAACAAAATGATATGATATGACTTGATGAACAACACTCCACATCAAAAATTCTGTTTTTATCACTTACCTACTCGAGGAAGAGTAGGAGTTAAGCATGGGGATGCTGATACGTCTCCAACGTATCTACAATTTTTTGATTGTTCCATGCTGTTTTATTATCAATCTTGGATGTTTTATAATCAGTTTATAGTCATTCTATATCATTTTTTGGTACTAACCTATTGACATAGTGCCAAGTGCCAATTGTTGTTTTTCCATATTTTTACATCGCAGAAAATCAATATCAAATGGAGTCCAAATGCCATGAAACTTTATGATGATATTTATGGGCCAGAAGAAAGGCAATGGGCCCTGGTTGCACCTGGGGGTGCCCCGAGGGGGGCACAACCCACCAGGGCGCGCCAGGCCCAGGCGCGCCCTGGTGGGTTGTGCCCACCTCGGGTGCCCCTCGGACCACCTCTTTGCTCTATAAATACCCCAAAAATACCAGAACCCTAGGGGAGTTGACGAAATATTCATCCAGCCGCCGCAGAGTCCAGAATCACCAGATCCAATCTAAACACCATCTCGGATGGGGTTCACCACCTCCATTGGTGCCTCTCCGATGATGCATGAGTAGTTATTTGTAGACCTTCGGGTCCGTAGTTAGTAGCTAGATGGCTTCATCTCTCTCTCTCTCTCTCTTGATTCTCAATACAATGGTCTCTTGGAGATCCATATGATGTAACTCTTTTGTGGTGTGTTTGTTGGGATCGATGAACTTTGAGTTTATGATCAGATCTATGTTTTTATATCCATGAAAGAATTTGAGTTTCTTTGATCTCTTTTATGCATGATCTCTTATAACCTCGTATTTCTTCTCCGATATTTGGTTTTTGTTTGGCCAACTTGATCTATTAATCTTGCAATGGGAAGAGGTACCCGGTAGTGGATTCGATCTTACGGTGCTTGATCCCAGTGACAGAAAGGAAACCGACATGTATGTATCGTTGCTACTAAGGATAAAAAGACGAGATCTATATCTACCGCCATATAGATAAACAGATCTTGTCTACATCATGTCATCGTTCTTATTGCATTACTCCATTTTTCCATGAACTTAATACACTAGATGCATGCCAGATAGCAATCGATGTGTGGAGTAATAGTAGCAGATGCAGGCAGGAGTCGGTCTACTAATCTTGGACGTGATGCCTATGTAATGATCATTGCCTGGATATCTTCATAATTATTTGAGGTTCTATCAATTGCCCAACAGTAATTTGTTTACCCACCGTTTGCTATTTTTCTCGAGAGAAGCCACTAGGGAAACCTACGGCCCCCGGGTCTTCTTTCTCATATATTTGCCTTGCGATCTACTTTTCCTTTGCATTTTTATTCAGATCTATTAAACCAAAAAATCCAAAAATACCTTGCTGCAATTTATTTTATTTGGCATTCGATCTATCAATATTTACAACTTTATCTCCCGTCACACGTTGTTTCTAGCACCGTTACCCGAAAGGGATTGACAACCCCTTTAACACCTCGGGTTGCGAGGTGTTGTTATTTGTGTGTAGGGGATGTTTACGTTGTGTTGCTTGGTTCTCCTACTGGTTCGATAACCTTAGTTTCATAACTAAGGGAAATACCTACCGTCGCTGTGCTACATCATCCCTCCCTCTGTAGGGAAATATCGACGTAGTTCCAGCTATCATCAGGGTGGCTCTGGTGGCGGCGAGGGCAGCTCCGGTGGCATTAATGAGGTCGCGCGGCTCCAGTGGCGTTGGGGGCAACTCCGGTGGCGTCGACGACGCGCGGTTCTGGTGGCTCCTAGGGCGTCAATGTCGGCAGGAGACGGCAACGAAGTGGAGCGACGGCGAAGTGGGAAGACGGCGGTGAAGTGGGGCGATGTATTTGGGGGAGAAGTGGTGGTCGGGGAGGGGGGAGAGAAACCACGCGGGAGTTAAGTCAAACATAACAGTAGCGCTGGTAGGCAAAAAGGGCTATAACTAACTTAGCTATAGCGCTTGTTACAAAACGCTCTACTGCTATAGCAATTTATTTTCCTTTTCTTTTCTTTTTATAGCGCGTGTCTACAAAATGCGCTGCTACTATATTATCTATAGCGCCTGTTCTGAATAGACAGTACTGCTATGCCTTTCTCATTTATTTTTCCTTTTCTTTTATTTTTATTTACATTTTATTTTTTCCTTTCTCATTTTTTTATTTATTTCATTTTCATTTATTTTTCTATTTGTTTTTCATTTTATTTCATTTTCATTAGCAGTAGCGCTTTCCCCAGAAAACGCGCTGGTATAATAAGCGTAGCGGTAGCGCGGTTTGCCCAAGATCGCTACTACTATTCGTAGCCTATCGGCTTAGCAGTGGGAATTTTAGTAGTAGCGCTTTCTCTAGAAGAAGAGCTACTGCTACACCCGTATCTGTAGTGTGGTTCATGTGCACGCTCTACGGGTAAGTAGCAGTAGCGCTTTCTTTTAACATGAGTGACTAGTAAGATTCTGTGTATAAGGTTTTCCCTAGTAGTGGAGTAGGGGGATAAGTGGATGAGAAAAACTCTATCTCTATCTTGAGATATCACAATGCTAACCCTAAAACGTAGGTGGAGGAGTATATATAGTCTACGGAGAGATAGAGGTACATGGGCCTCGGCCCAAGTCATGCACGCAGGCAAGGTCTGGATGATCTGGGAGGTGGTCCGGATGATCCGGGATCCAGGAGTCTGGATGATCCAGGCGACCGTCCGGATCGTCCGGCTGTGTCGTAGAAGCCGTCGTTGGCTCGGATGTCCCGATGATCCGGGCGTTGGTCCAGATGATTCGGCTTTGTCCAGGACGGTGTTGTTGTCTTTGTGCACAGTCCAGCTCATCTGGCTGGGGGTCTAGATGAGCCGGGCAAGTCAAGTCTTGCTCCATTTCTTTTCCGCCTTCGCGTTTGCTTTCGTCCCTTGACCAGACTAGCTCCTTAGCTCCTCCATTGCTAGTTCATTGGTACCTGAGTATGCAAAGTGTCTCCGCTTAAGGTAGTAGCCATGTCTCATGTGATTCGAAAGGGAATTACAAGAGGAGAGATGTCACCTTCGTCTCGAGAGCTCTTGCACGTGCACATGTCATCGGTCCACTTGGCACTTGGGGAGGCGATGGTAGGTCCATGGGGATGACCTTGGGATGCTCTGCATCAATTTTGCTTGGCACTTTGGGAGTGTTGTGGGCTGGCGGCCAGGACATCGTTGGGGGGAGGCTGGTCCTCATTATGTTCGGATCATCTTCGTGTTGCTCGACTCGTCCGGTTTCGTGTTAAAAAAATCATTCAAACCGGCCACGGTCCCACGTGTCAATGTCAGGCCTACAACACGCCGAGTCATGCTCACATGTGGTAGACCAGGTGTGACACCCCCAGATGTTGGCTACAATGTCCACTTGCTAATGATGCCATGTCACCAGGCTTGCTAAGCTAAATTGCCACTTGTCCAAACAATCAAAGTCAAATTCAAATTTAAATTTGCTAGTGAAATTATTATTTCTTCGAACAACAAAACAAAAATGTTCGCATTATTCTATAAATTCCCCTGGTCATTGTCATGTTGAAACTTGGTGGGTCTTTCCAAAATAAAAAATTATTTATACAATTCAAATTTACCTCAAACTTGGTGGGCCTCTTGAATATATTACATAGTATTTATGTGCCAATTATCACATTTAACAAAAATCATTTAGTTGCTAAATTTAATAGAAAAAGTAAAGAAATATAAAACAGAAAAGATAAAAGAAAAATAAAAGTCCCCACTGTGCACTTGGGCCTCAGGTGCACAATGAGGCCCAGCCCACCAGGCGCCCATGTCTCCTCCTACGTTTGTTCACAGAGGCGCATTGGACGCACGTGTGATGTCCATGCCGCCGATGCACACACGACGTCCATCCGTGACTCCGTGCGATGGATAAGGTCTACCCCAAGCCCCCTCGACAACCCTAGCACACTTCCATCCCCTCTTCTCGCACGCTCCGTGATACGTCCATTTTACATCATGTTTACCTACTATTATTTATAATTTTTTTATGCATAATAATGCTTTTTGGAGTAATTCTAATGCCTTTTCTCTCATAATATGTAAGGTTCACACAAGGAGGGAGAATACCGGCAGCTTGAATTCTGGATCTGAAAAAGCTACGTCAGGCCACCTATTCTGCACAACTCCAAATGAGCTGAAACTTCATGGCAAATTTTTATGGAATATATAAGAATTATTGGAGCAAATAACTACCAGAGGGGCCCACCAGGTGGGCACAACCCGCCTGGGTGTGCCAGGGAGCCCAAGTGCGCCCTGGTGGGTTGTGTCCTCCTCGGCCCAGCTCCGCTGCCCCTCTTCTAGTATATAAGTCATTTTGACCTAGAAAAAATAAGCAGGGGACCTTCGGGACGAAGCGCCGCCATCTCGAGGCGAAACTTGGGCAGGAGAACTTTTGGCCTCCGACGGAGCGATTCCGCCAGGGGGACTTCCCTCTCGGAGGGGGAAATCATCGTCATCATCATCACCAACAACTCTCCCATATTGGGGAGGGCAATCTCCGTCAACGTCTTCAACAACACCATATCCTCTCAAACCCTAGTTCATCTCTTGTGTTCAATCTTTGTACCGGAACCTTAGATTGGTGCTTGTGGGTGACTAGTAGTGTTCATTACATATCATAGTTGATTACTATATGGTTTATTTGGTGGAAGATTATATGTTCAGGTCCATTATGCTATTTAATACCTCTCTGATCTTGCTCATGATTATCATTTGTGAGTAGTTACTTTTGTTTTTGAGGTCACGGGAGAAATCTTGTTGCAAGTAATCATGTGAATTTGATATGTGTTCGATATTTTGATGTTATGTATGTTGTGATTCCCTTAGTGGTGTCATGTGAACGTCTAATACATGGCACTTCACCATATTTGGGCCTAAGGGAATGCATTGTGGAGTAGTTATTAGATGATGGGTTGCGAGAGTGACAGAAGCTTAAACCCTAGTTTATGCGCTACTTCGTTAGGAACTGATTTGGATCCAAAAGTTTAATGCTATGGTTAGATTTATTCTTAATACTTTTCTCATAGTTGCGGATGCTTGCAAGGGGGTTAATCATAAGTAGGAGGTTTGTTCAAGTAAGAACAACACCTAAGCACCGGTCCACCCACATATCAAATTATCAAAGTAGCGAACACAAATCAAACCAACATGATGAAAGTGACTGGATGAAATTCCCGTGTACCCTCAATAACGCTTTGCTTACCATAAGAGACCGTTTTGGCCTGTCCTTTGCCTCAAAAGTATTGGGCTACCTTGCTGCACTTCTGTTACCGTTACCGTTACCGTTACTTGATCGTTACAAATTATCTTGCTATCAAACTACTCGTTACTTATAATTTCAGTGCTTGCGGAAAATACCTTGCTGAAAACCGCTTGTCATTTCCTTCTGCTCCTTGTTGGGTTCGACACTCTTACTTATCGAAAGGACTATGATTGATCCCCTATACTTGTGGGTCATCACTCCGCTTGATTCGAGCACATCCGAGCGCTTCCATCATCGTCGTCGGGTCGACCACGCGACCAGTAGCCACCCCACGCCGTCCCACCATGCCCACGAGCTCCACCTAGCTCCTCTACTCCTACTACGCTGAACGGCTTGAGTTGGGCGCCTCTACATTGCCAGGATCGAGCACTCCTTCCTTCTTCGATCGTCGTCGCTCGAATTTCCACCACCGACAAGCTCCAGTCGCCCTGGCCCTCCACGAGCTTTGATGTGAGCTCCCGCGTCTATTCCCCCCTTATTCCTCGTCTTCCCATTGCCGTTTGTTGCCTCCAACGACTCACCAGGCTTTCGCCCGTGGCCGCACCCGAGCTACATGCACGAGCGCCTGCTCGTGCATTCTGTGCGTGCTCGCCGCCCCTCAGGTCGCGCTCGTCGCGCTACTCGCACCCTGCCATGTCTAGCTATGCCCGCCTTCACCCGTCCTCGCCGGCTCCGCTCGACGCTCGCTAGTGCTCATGCCCGCCACTGCCGTGCTCCACTTCTGTCGCCGCTGCTTCCGCGGCCGCCGCCTGTAGCTAGCCCCCCGGGCATGCCCGCCTTGGCCGGCGCGCACCCGCGCTAGGCCTCAACCCACCTCTACTGCTCGCCCTCACTTCCCCATTCTGCTGATGCTCTCCTGCTACGCAGCTACTTGCAGCTACCCTGCACGTGCCCGCTGACGCCATCCCGTGCGCTGGCCACACCCTATTATGCGCTCGCGCCGGCCTCTGCCCATAGCACCTGCTGCCGGCCGCGCTCGCTGCTGCTGCTTCTAGCCATGGCCGCCGGAGCCCTTTGCTCCCGTGCATGCCCAGCTATTGGAGGGGCACGATTTGTGCCCTGCCAAGTGGGGCCTGACCTTGTTTAATTATCAATAGGTTTATATTAGGATTTATTTACTCCTTAGTTATCGTATAGTCAATTACATGTGGCCACACTAGTTTAAATTAGTTTACACTAATTAATTTGCCGTTGTGACACTGACGGGTGGGTCTCATTGACCCCTCTTGACTAGTCAACATTGACCGGTCAACTGCTGACTGGGCCCCTAGACCCCACTGTCATACACGTAGGCTAGCCCACCTATGGGTATTATCGGGGTTACGATCTTGACAATGAGTACTAGGGGTACGAATAAGGGGGCAGAACCTAGCTACGACGCAGGTCTAACACTCGGTGTTCAACGACTTCAGGCCCCTCTCGGTGGAGGTAAAAGCCCTACATCTCGTGCGCTGAGGATTGTTCTGATTTGATAGGTATTTTTAGAAAGATTGCTCGTGTCTGGCTATGGAGTGGGGTGCAACTTATATAGAGTGCGCTACAGCCCCATGTCTCCCATGCCACCAAGGCATTTAATGATACTGAATGGGTCAGTTACTAGTATAATGAGCCTCTACTACGTCAGTTACAGGTAACGGTATCCATGGCTCTTGTTAAAGGATGACTTAGGCTTCCTCGACCGTTGCAACTCCCATGACGTCCTCCCGCCTTCTATGTCCGAGTGGTGGTCCATCAGCGGAGTGACATGTGGTCGTCCGAGTGCCGTCGAGTTGTCCGAGTGAACGTCCTGATGTAAGCATCCAAATGTTGGCATGGTCCAGGGATCTACCTATGATGATGATGGGCCCCATGTGGGTCCCAAATGATGGGTCCTTGACCCTTCCTACAACAGGTGACCACATCATTAGTCCCCGAATCGGTTGGGATTTTGTAGGACAAACAAACCGATCCTTCGGTTGAGTCCAAGTTGCACGGGAGCATTCGGAATAGGTTTCCGAATTGTGTCTTGTTGTTCCTTGGATGAAAACACAACTGATTCTGGACTATAGGTTTACCCAGATGATCGGGTGTTGTTAATCATCGAGAAAAAACCCGGTGGCATTCGTTTTGTCTCTCAGAGGAGATAGACTAGGCGGCCGAGTGAGGGCATGACATTATAACCCGAGTGGAGATGCCGACGCGTGGTCTGACTCTCCGGAGAGACGCCACTCCTTATCCCAGGGGAACGCCAACGCAGGCCTCCTACGAGTCCAGGTTTACGAGTCATGCGCCTTGGAGCCTACTGAGAGGGCCAAGTGAACCTGCTGAGGGGCATCAAGCTCGTCACATAACGATCCTGAAGAAGATTTCAGTTGGGTGTTTAAAGTGGCGGAGTGAACGGGTCCCTGCGGAGGGTGGTCAGTCGGACTGACATGCGTCCTTTAGGAAAGGGACTGCTGTTAATCAATCAGATTGATTCAGCCCGAAAATCATGGGATTTGAATTTGTGCGTGTGCGCGCAGAAGCGGTAACGTCGTGCGTTAGTGGGGAAAGTGGGGTTGTGGCTCCTCGATTTTCACGCACGACATCCGCCACATGCCGCGCTAGCTCTGCACCAAGTCGCATCACGTGGGCCGTCGGTCCAGAGATCTGCGGTAGGAGATTCGGCTCGGGATTTTCCCAATGTCGGTGTCAAAACCGGCAGATCTCGGGTAGGGGGTCCCGAACTATGCGTCTAAGGATCGATGGTAACAGGAGACATGGGACACGATGTTTACCCAGGTTCGGGCCCTCTTGATGGAGGTAATACCCTACGTCCTGCTTGATTGGTATTGATAAATATGAGTGTTACAAGAGTTGATCTACCTCGAGATCGTATGTTGTGGTCTAAACCCTATAACTATGATGAGTAATGTCATAATCCATCGACTAGCCTGGCCTCGGCTCATATAACATACTAGAGGCCTAGGATAACAAGAGTCCTAGTCGAATACGTCGGTGGAGAGGAGTCCTTGTCTTGATCACCAAGTCTTGTGGAATCTGCCTCGTATATGTCTTGGGTTGTCCGAACTGGGCCATGAGTAAATGGCCATGGGGGTCCTCGGCCCAATCCAACTGATCGGGAGACGATGTGGTGAGTACCCCCTAGTCCAGGTCATCGTCAGTAGCCCCCTGAACCGGTCTTCAAGTTGGGGACGCTCCTCGGTTCTTCCGAACTATTCTTCGTCTTCGGTCGTCGGTCTTGAAAACTAGTTCAACAAATCTTCACATCTTCTATCTTGAGGATTGCCGAGCTAAATCTGAAGATCTCACACATCGGGTATCCGAGGAGCCCTTTAATTCTTCGGCCTTTATCAATGGCTTGTTATTTTTACGCCACACCTCGGGTTTGAAGTTGTTCTCGAGCGGTAGTGTCCTCTTGCGTCCGAGCTCCAACGTCGGACTATATTCGAGGTATATTTTGCAGACGAGCACCAATGCCGGACCGCTTCCAAGCTCCAACACCGGAATGTATCCGAGCTCCAACGCCGGACTATGTCCAACCTCCAACGCCGGACTATATCCGAGGTGTCATAGATCACCTTGGTTCAAAAAAGTTGAAAGAGTTTAGCCGAGCTTAATGCCGGGAATGCCCTCTATGGAGCCAGCCACTGGCGCCCGAGCTTTACGCCGGACTGCTTCCGAGGTGGTGCACCACCCCGACTGTGGGCCGATTTTTGTCAATATTTTTGATTGGTGCAATTTATTCTCTGCCGAGATATATAGCCGGTAGCCCTCAAGGTGTGTATCGGTCTAAAACCCGAGATGCACCTGAAGGATAACATGAGACCGCTGATCCCAGTAGCCGCTGAGACTCAGGTTGATTTGCAAAATTGGTCTGAGGATCAACTCCTAGCTCGGCAGAATACTTCGGGACAAAAAAAGTGGTGTGCAAAGTCCTCGAGACTCAGGTTGGGTGCGGCCAACCAATCCTGAGGATCATAATCTCCTCGAAAGCTGTATTGCACTTAAATTTTCTGCACTAGATTGCCAACACAGTAGCCCCCGAGACACTGGTTGGGTGGCAACACAAGATCAGGGGATCGACGTGCCCCTTTAAAATTTATAAATAATGAGAGGGAAGCCCAGTAGCCCCCGAGCCTTAATGCGGGCACGGGTGGCCGAATTAAGGATCGATATCCATAGTAAAATCACAAATTATGTGTAATGTCTCTATGTATCCAAGGACGTTACATCATTAATGCTCGGATCCGCATTATACAAAACTTTATTGACTGACCATCGGCTTCCACCTCCTCGGCCAGTAGCCAAGGAGTGTTTGTCCTACTTTATAAAGCCTTTATGAGGGCAAAGATTTACGACAAACAAGCAATCTGGCCATACGGCTTTATAAACAAAGGTACGCAGAGAGATATGTTATATTACTATTTAACATAAGAAATGTCTTCCAAAGAAAATAGTCCCGCTATCGGTTCCTTTCTTTGGGTTGTCATGCTAAGCATGATCATGAAACCTCAACTCTAATGTAAGAGCAAAATATTGAGGATTTAGTTTGGGAGGCCAGTTACTAGCCCCCGGTAGTGTTCAGCGACAGTCGAGGTCAAGCCGTAAACACTTCGGCCAATGTTATGAATGGCCCGTCATTTAACACAGTCATCGGATCGCTGACCAGTTTACCCTTATTGTGACAGTCAGTTTTCGGCTTTCTCCACTGAGGTGCTTAACCATGTGAGCTGGAAGCACAATCGCAGTGGTTCTCCCTTTGCACACCTAGCCAAACAAAGCAGAACGTAGGAGGCAAGCGCAGGAGCCGGGCAACCCAACTATTGACCGAAGACACAATTCAAAACCGATGCATATATAGCAATATCCGAGGATGTTTTTGCCGAATCTCTAAAGGTGTCCGGCGTTGCACTGCGAGACTTGTGCTGAAAGCACACAAATAGTTTGAAAGTGCCATAAGCTTGGAAAACCAAAACACGTCAGTAAAAACTTGACGTCCGAACAAGATCAAGTGTCCGGTGCCAATCCGAAAATTGGAAAAAAAAATTGTGCTTTTGCCGTGCTTTAACATGACACATCCGATCTCAAGACTTCACGCGGGTCAGCCTACGGCTTCAAGATCTTCATCCCAAAGGCGGAGTACTTCTCCGAGGTCAGTTTAGCAAACTAAACTCAAGCGGCTTTCAGAGAGAAGACAGGCTATCCGGCTATTGACCATAAACTCGAGTCGAAAAAGGAGCGGTAGAAAAAGACTTTGCAACGACCAAGAAGAAAACACATTTACTACAAAACAGCTCATATAAATTTTAAGAGCCCCCAAGTGACTTGGGTAAAAGAATTTTATGTGTAATGATTGTATGTACCAAAATACTTATATCATATATGTGTTCACCCGAACTTTAAACGCGTCTTAACCGACCGTAGGCTTCTCCCTCTTCGGCCAAGGGCCGAAAAATGTCATGTACTCCACCTGTCGAGAGTATCGACGATGTTTCTGATGACCAGGCAATCAGGCCATAAGGCTGTAACAGACAAAGCGCGCTCAGGGAACTTATGCTATATTACTGACGAAGTGTAAGAAGCATCTTCGAAGAAAATAGTACCCCCACCGATACCTTTCTTCGGTGCTCATTATTACTATGAGACTTGTGCAATATATTTTTTGTACTCATGAGTTCCGTTGTGTGCCGACCATGATTGAAAACAATAAGAGCGCTAGCTTTCGGCTTCACCCAGTCTGAGGTCAGAGCTCGGATGACCCGGACGTGACAATCACAGAGGTGCTCCCTTTACTCCCTAGCCGAACAATCGGGAACATAGGGGTAAACACAGGAGCGAGGCAGCCCAGCTTACAAATCGCTTAGGTCAATATGGTGCATATTGTGGCGTAATACACGAACAAGGAACAAAGCCGTACAAGTATAATCATATGCAATAGGAAAAGTTCCATCAAGGGAGCCCCCAAATAAATGGGGTATTTGAATATGCCCATCACAAACAAAGTTTTGACAAGGAACTTTGTCACAAACAACTTTGTGCTGAAAAGTATAATGCTTGGTCGAATCCAACAAAATTTAAAACTAAAAGTTTTTGAGCATGAAAGCAACTTAGCTGGTTAATGTGCTCGGTGTTGATGATGCGATTCGGGCTTGTGGCGGGACGAAGACGCCCATTGATCTGTGACAGATCCAACAAGGTTCGTAGTCCTCGGCATGGCCGAGGTCCCAGCCCCCGGGCCCAAGGTGTCCGGGCAAGGAGTTCGGCACTCTGGAGTAGTGACCATCTAACACAGTCAAAATCGATTACCTGCACACATAAAACAGTGCGGTCCAGGATATAATAATAATATATATATACATAATCCTTGCATAATTGCTTTACGCAAAAATAATTTATTTAAAGAAATGTGGCCTAGCGTCGAAGCCAATGTCGATGCAGGGCGTCAACGTGACACAATGAAGGCGTGACAAAGCCTGAATTTGCAGGGCGGTCCAGGCTCCGAATGCGGCGTTCGCCGAACTATGTATGGAAACCGACCGAACCACCACGCGACTGTTTTTAATGTGGCCGCCATTTGATAGGCCTGTGTACATATGATGGAACAAACCGGAGTAATAATTTCTTACGAAAAATAAACCCAACAAGCAAAAATTGTTAGGATTAATAGTACGTGGTTTATTTATTGTAGCATTCCGAAGAAAAGCGACTCCCAAAGTCAGGAATCGATCCGCACACCCATTGCCTAATGGGCGATAGAGCGATGGCCTGGTGATGCTGGCAAAGGTTGGCTTGCCGAGGCGAAGCCCTTGGCCCAGCTAACGTGACGAAGCTGGTCGTCTGGTGACGCCAAAGTCACCAGAGTAGGTTGATGAAGAGATGATGAAGCCCCCGGTCTAGCCGAGGTGTTCGAGCGGCTTGGCGAAGAGATGTCGGAGTCTACCTGTCAGCCGATGTGTCGAAATAGGTTGGCATGTTTAATGATGATTTGAAGAAGAGGCAGCATGGTGATGCCGACGCAGGTCAAGACTTGTGACGCGATCGACACTAGCTTGATGAAGCTACAACGTGGCGATGCCTGTGTGCCCGCTCCGTGTAATCCGTGGGGTAGTGACGTTGATGATGATTTATCCTTCGTGATGCCGAACTCTTGTTCGGCTTGCTGAGATGATGATCGAAGGAGTTGAGCTCGGCTCAATAAAGCGGCGACGTGTCTAGCGCAGGTCGGCAGCCGTGGAGCAATACTGCCGGACTGGTTTGACACCAGCGTGATGGTGAAGATTACCTCGGAGGAGACTTAAAATTTTATGGGTACGTGTTTAAAAACAATGCGCAATACCCTAAAAAAATTCCTTCAAAAGGGGTGTCCGATATCTCGTTCATGAAGAAACATGAACTCAGTCCGGATTCATATTCATGCAGAAAATGGATCCGAAAATCATTGTGCTCATCGGAGGTTTCCCGGAGTTTGAATGGTCGGATCGAGCTGAAATTTTGAGGGTTGGTAGATATAGGAATTCTGCGGACGATCAAAGATTGGATCTTCCAAAGGACGTCCGAGCTAGATGCTGGACGCCACGCTCCAAACTTGTCCAGATTCCCGTCCAGATTCAAAACGGCTCCGGTATATCATAGATTGACAGAGATTCCTCCATCGAAACTCGATGAAATTTTGCATGGTTGTTGTAGACTCAATTCCGCACAATCCCACTGAAGCAATCGTCAAAGCGATACTCGCGGAGGCAGTGACGGCAGATAAGAGTTCGCTGTCCAAAAAAATAGCACGGTCGCTCAAGGGAAATGTTGACTTTGAGCCCCCGAGCTCTATGGATGATTCCTCCATGATCTTGATAGAGATCGGAGTTGATGTTTGATGAAGGCTGAAAGTGCTAGTGATCGACTAGAGGGGGGGTGAATAGGCGATTTTTATGAAAGTCTTCAAAACATGAAAGTTTTGAAGACAAACGATAGAAATAAACCTATTACCATGCAGCGGAAGGTAGACTACACTAGGCAAACCAGAAGCACAATGACTAATAGCAACTAGGCAGTAAAGATCGGGTAGGAAGATATTGTGAAGCCAATCAGAACAAGTAGTCACTTAGTGAAGACAAAATATAATGCAATCATACAATGACTTCACAAGGACCAACAGTAAGCAAAGGGAAGGGAAGGATGAAACCAGTGACTCGTTGAAGACAATGATTTGTTGGACCAGTTCCAGTTGCTGTGACAACTGTACGTCTGGTTAGGGAGGCTGAGATTCAACTCAGAAGACCTCGTCTTCACCTTATTCCCCTTGAGCTAAGGACACCCAGTCCTCGCCCAATCACTCTGGTAAGTCTTCAAGGTAGACTTCCAAACCTTCACAGACTTCGTTCACCGGCGATCCACAATGACTCTTGGATGCTCAGAACGCGATGCCTAACCGGCTGGAGGATTCACAGTCCTCAAGTGTAATAAGTCTTCAGATCACACAGACAGGAAGACTTAAGTGATGCCTAATACTCTTTGGCTCTGGGTGTTTAGGGCTTTATCCTCGCAAGGAGTTGTCTCTCAAAGGCTTCGAGGTGGGTTGCTCTCAAACGACAAAAGCCGTACTCTAACTCTGAGCAGCCAACCGTTTATGGTTGTAGGGGGTGGGCTATTTATAGCCACTAGGCAACCCGATCTGATTTGTCCGAAATGACCCTTGGTCACTAAGGAACTGACACGTGTTCCAACGGTTAGATTTCAAACACACACGACAACTTTACTTGGGCTACAAGCAAAGCTGACTTATCCAACTCTGGACAAGATTTGCTCTCATAGTCTTCACTCGAAGACATAGGATTTTGGTTAAGCATCACTTCAGTCATTCTGACTAGTTCACTTGGACCCCACTTAACAGTACGGTGGTTCCTATGACTCAACAAAGAAGAAAAAGAACGATGAAACAACTAAGTCTTCGTGCTCCACAGTCTTCATGCGATGTCTTCTCTTGTTATAGTCTTCAATGTGAATGTCTTCACATACCACCTTTGACTTCAATGTCTTCATTCATTTTTAGGGGTCATCTCTGGTAGGAAAACTGAATCAATGAGGGACTTCTACCTATGTTATCCGGCAATTCTCACAAACACATTAGTCCCTCAACTAGGTTTGTCGTCAATACTCCAAAACCAACTAGGGGTGGCATTAGATGCACTTACAAAGGCCCTCGTCCGAACATGGTGATCCGAACACGGGGCACAATTCTTGGTCGAACCAAGGTGACCAGTCGAGATGGTGACGAAGATGCCGAAGTCGCAGTTGATCTGTAGGCGAGCCATCGATCTTTTGCCGAACACACATCAGAACTCTCAATGAAAGCACCATTGTCGGTGTCAAAACCGGCAGATCTTGGGTAGGGGGTCCCGAACTATGCGTCTAAGGATTGATGGTAACAGGAGACAGGGGACACGATGTTTACCCAGGTTCGGGCCCTCTTGATGGAGGTAATACCCTACGTCCTGTTTGATTGGTATTGATGAATATGAGTGTTACAAGAGTTGATCTACCTCGAGATCGTATGTTGTGGTCTAAACCCTACAACTATGATGAGTAATGTCATAATCCATCGACTAGCCCGGCCTCGGCTTATATAACATACCAGAGGCCTAGGATAACAAGAGTCCTAGTCGAATACATCGGTGGAGAGGAGTCCTTGTCTTGATCACTAAGTCTTGTGGAATCTGCCTCGTATATGTCTTCAGCTGTCCGAACTGGCCCATGAGTAAACTGCCATGGGGGTCCTCGGCCCAATCCAACTGATCAGGAGACGATGTGGTGAGTACCCCCTAGTCCAGGACACCGTCACCCAACGATATAAAAGATTTGGAGATAGAGGTCAGGGCCTTAGATCCCCTTCGTCCTACCCCGACTCCCCCGCTTCTTTCCTCCACTCGAGCGTGCGGCTATGGCAAAGGGATCCACATCCAAGACGGACATGTCGAAGAAGGCTGGAAATGCTTCCTCTGGCTCTGGTGCGGCGGCCGGAGGTGCGTCGGGGGATTGGATCCCGTTGCGTGCCTCGGCTCGTCGGTTGCAGGAGCTCGCGGAGGAGGGACTCATCCCGTGGGGCGGGTGGCATCACCCGGGTGTGGGCGAGATTGAGTCGGCGCCGCAGGAGGATGAGCGCATCCTACTCGTCACCCATGTTGTGCGGGGTTTCTCCAGCCTCCCCATCCCTTTTTCTGAGCATTTCTCGAGTACTTTGGTGCTCAACTCCATCATCTTCCTCTCAACGCCATCATCTACCTTTCGGCTTTCGTCCCCCTTTGCGAGAACTTCCGGGGCTACCGTCCCCATTGGGGCCTCTTCAAATACATCTTCACTTGTCGGTCGATGTCCGTCAAGAAGGACTCACCAGTTGGCAAGAAGATCCACGTCACCCAGCTGTGTTGGGGTTTGGGCATCCAAGTTCATCGGGGGAGGGGGGCGCCTTCCCGAAGATGAGTTTCCCTGATTCCGTCAACGGGTGCTAGGGGACATGGTTTTATTGCAGGGATGTCCCTAGTGGCCCCAACTAGTCGGGGTTCCCACCGTACTCGGCAAAGGGGGTGAGGGCCCTCGAGTCCCTTTCAGTGGTGAAGGAGGAGAAGACGGAGGTCGGCTTCTTGGCCACCATACTAGTGGGAGTCGTGAACGCCAGCATGAACGACATGGATTTGCTGGAGACTTTTCTCACTCGGCGGATTCAACCGTTGCAGGCTAGGGCCCACCCCATGTGGCTATATGAGGGGCCGAATGCCCCCACCCGAGTGCTCCCGGAGGAGCTCGCCGAGAAGGATGTTGTGGCCAAGATCAAGGCCATCGCATACGCTCGAGATAACTTGCGGGGAGCTAGGCTGGTGCCGGCCTACTCCAAAATGTTCCCGCCGACTCTCGAGGTAAAGTGCTTCCGCCCAATCGACTTGCTGGTACATTTTTTTTCGGTATCTGATTCCATTGTCTTGACGTGTTCGTTCTTCAGGAATGCCAGAACATGATCTCCAACATCCAAGTGGTTGACCGGTCGCCTGAAGAAGCGGTGAGTGACTCCGAGCGCCGCTACTCAGAAGAGGATGAAGACGATGATGATGATGATGATGACGATGATAACGAGGAGGAGAGTGACGAGGATGGGAGCATAGAGGATGAGAGGAGGCTGAGTCCTCTCCGTCCTATGAGGCCCCCAAAGAACCCCACACAAAGCAGTCCAAGCTGCCCAAGCAGGCCTCCACGAAGCCCCGGAAGGCTGCGGTGCCTCAGATCAGGCTGGTGGTGCCTGTGGCTTTGACGTGAGTATCTTTATCAATTATTTTCTTGCTTTTGTGCTGATCCAATTGGTGACCGAGTGTTGTTTGATCCATGTAGCAACGACGCCTTGACGACCTTGGTGGGCCTGCATGCTCGTAAGCCGGGTATGAGTGACGCTGATGCGGCGGATGCCGCCAGTTCCAAAGGTATGTTGCATCGACCGATTGGAGTGGCTATACTTTCTTCGACTGAGATGTGGTGATTTTCCTAGTTCATGTATTCGTGCAGCCCCACCCGAGATCATTTAGTTGGATGATGATGATGAGAGGGTCGACCCACCCAATTCGGAGGCAATCGGGGAGGAAACGCCGAGTGTTGACGTGCCGATGCCAGACGCTTGCCCTTACCGAGTGGCCCGTGTTTCTCCAGCGAAAGCCACCACAATAACTACAGGGCCGAGTCCTCTAGCCCAGGCTGGCTCAGCACCTTCGACTGCAATGGTCCAGACCGTGGGATCTACACCAACTCCTCCAAGCGGGTCGGTGGTGGTTCTGGTTCCGAGGTTAGCATCTGCGTCTCTATCGGCCCCATCCACCTCCTTCCCCCTATACCATGTCCCTAAAGATCAAGTGGGGCGAGTAAGGAGGCTCTGATCTAGGTGGGCTTGATGTGTGACCGACTGAAGGAGGCTTGCGATGCCAGCGCGACGCTACAAACCAACGTCCGAGTAACTACCATTGTGAGTATAATTTCCAATCGAAGTTTTTTTTTCTGTTCCCTTGGTAGGATTTGTGTTAGTGGGTTTGCGCAGGGCACACCCACTGGGTGTTCATGATCCAGTGGGGCACACAGAATGCACCCATGGGTGTAGTCCCCAAGGCTCTTGTCGACTGGATTCGGTTGGTAGGAGTCTTCGAACTTTTTGTGTGTGTTCTTTTTTTCCTGTATTCACTCGGAGTCTAGCTGGAGCGTATCCGAGTGGACACGATCCAGTGGGGGCACGCCGCGTGCACCCATTGGGTGTAGTCCCAGAGGCTACCATTGACTGGAGTAGTTAGTGGTATCCTTAGAACCTGTGGCCGTTTCGCCCTGAGGCTGTTTGTCATTTTTAGCTCATCGACGAGTCACTTTACAGTGGGGGCACACTGAGTGCACCCATTGGGTGTAGTCCCTGAGACTGCCGTCGATTGCGGGCAATCAGTGGCGGTCGCTAGAACTGTTGCTAGGAGTTCAGGACGCTCGACAACACCTGTGCGTTGGTGATATAATAGGTAGGATCATCTTCATTGCTGACTCAGAGCTTAGCCTAATGAACCAGATCGTCTTGTGTTGTTTTCCTATATCTTCTTCATCACCAACTCGAGAGCTAGCTGAGTGAGGGTAGATCAAAGGGTACTTCAGGATTTGGTACTGATCGAGCTTGCTCCTCCTGGGGTGACACATTGAGGAGTTCTGCACGGAGTTTAGTGAGAAGCTTGCTGGTAAGTTTTTCTTTGGTCGAGTGAAATCCATATGACACTAAGCTTTCCTCCATCATTTGCTCACGGATTGCTTTCCTCCCATCACAGCACTGTTATAACAAAGAGTTGGAGATTGAAAGGCTCGAGAGAGATTTGGATCCTTCTAGGTCACTCGTCTCCGACAAAGTAGCCCTTGCCATCCTACAATTGGAAGATCACTTGGAGAATGCTCTAGGCTATATCACTCGGACAAGGGGCGCCTTGGGCCGGATCGACAAGGAACTGCAGCATGCCGAGGAGACTCGGATGGACCTAGAGTCAGTCATGATGGGGCTGAACGAAGTCCCTGCCCGAGTGAAAGCCTGGAAGAAGTCGGTCACTCAGAGCGGTGCTGACATGGCGTGATACGTCCATTTTGCATCATGCTTTTATATCGATATTTATCGCATTATGGGCTGTTATTACACGTTATGTCACAATACTTATGCCTATTCTCTCTTATTTTACAAGGTTTACATGAAGAGGGAGAATGCCGGCAGCTAGGATTCAGGGCTGGAAAAGGAGCAAATATTAGAGACCTATTCTGCACATCTCCAAAAGTCCTGAAACTTCACGGGAGCACGTTTCAGAATATATAAAAAATATTGAGCGCAAGAAGTACCAGAGGGGGCCACCCATCAGCTACGAGGGTGGGGGGCGCGCCCTACCCCCTGGGTGCGCCCCTGCCTCATGGGCCCCCTAGTGGCCCTCCGGTGCCCATCTTCTGCTATATGGAGTCTTTCATTGAGGAAAAAAATCATAAGCAAGCTTTCGGGACGAGACTCCGCTGCCACGAGGCGGAACCTTGGAAGAACCAATCTAGGGCTTTGGCGAAGCTGTTCTGTCGGGGAAACTTCCCTCCGGGAGGGGGAAATCATCACCATCGTCATCACCAACGCTCCTCTCATCGGGAGGGGGTCAATCTCCATCAACATTTTCACCAGCACCATCTCATCTCAAACCCTAGTTCATCTCTTGTATCCAATCTTTGTATCCAAACCTCAGATTGGCACCTGTGGGTTGCTAGTAGTGTTGATTACTCCTTGTAGTTGATGCTAGTTGGTTTACTTGGTGGAAGATCATATGTTCAGATCCATTATGCATATTAATACCCCTCTGATTATGAACATGAATATGCTTTGTGAGTAGTTACGTTTGTTCCCGAGGACATGGGATAAGTCTTTCTATTAGTAGTCATGTGAATTTGGTATTCGTTCGATATTTTGATGAGATGTATGTTGTCATCCCTCTAGTGGTGTCATGTGAATGTCGACTACATGACACTTCACCGTTGTTTGGGCCTAGAGGGAGGCATTGGGAAGTAATAAGTAGATGATGGGTTGATAGAGTGACAGAAGCTTAAACCCTAGTTTATGTGTTGCTTCATAAGGGGTTGATTTGGATCCATATGTTTCATGCTATGGTTAGGTTTACCTTAATACTTTTGTTGTAGTTGAGGATGCTTGCAATAGGAGTTAATCATAAGTGGGATGCTTGTCCAAGTAAGGACAGTAACCAAGCACCGGTCCACCCACATATCAAATTATCAAAGTACCGAACGCGAATCATATGATCGTGATGAAAACTAGCTTGACGATAATTCCCATGTGTCCTCGGGAGTGCTTTACATCATATAAGAGTTTGTCCAGGCTTGTCCTTTGCTACAAAAAGGATTGGGACATCTTGCTGCACCTTATTTACTTTTATTACTTGCTACTCATTACCAATTACCTTATCACAAAACTATCTGTTACCGATACTTTCAGTGCTTGCAGAGAATACCTTGCTGAAAACTGCTTATCATTTCCTTCTGCTCCTCGTTGGGTTTGACACTCTTACTTATCTAAAGGACTACGATAGATCCCCTATACTTGTGGGTCATCATGGCGCTATCCCTCGTTTGTGTTCATGCAAGAACATAGACAAGGAGAAGGTGAAGGGCCTCCGAGTGATGAACAAGAAGAACCTCAAGTTTGAGGATTTCCTGGAGAGCTTCATCGAAGCCGCCACCTGCATCGCCGACGGGATCGACTTGGAGACCTTCATCGACCTAGCTAGCCCTTCGCTCGAGGCTTAAAACACTTGGTCAAATTTTCCCTGGAATGCCGGGTGGTTGATGTAATTGAATACTTCGTCGAGCCTTGGGCTCGTTTTACGTTTTCTCGAAACATTTGGAGGGATCAGGTACTTAATTTGTGCTCCTCCGAGAACTCATTTTCTTTTTATGCTTTGTTTGACTTAGGCGAAAGCTGGTTCGCAGCTAAGCCCCTGAGTGTGGAGCAGATCCTCACTCAGATTGTTTTCAAAGTTAGCCAAAAGCTGGTTTGCAGCTAAGCCCTCGAGTGTGGAGCAGATCCTCACTCGGATTGTTTTTTAACTTAGGCAAAAGCTGGTTCGCAGCTAACCCCTCGAGTGTGGAGCAGATCCTCACTCGGATTGTCTTTTAACTTAGGCGAAAACTAGTTCGTAGCTAAGACCCCGAGTGTGGAGCAGATCCTCACTCGGATTGTTTTTTAACTTGGGAAAAAACAAGTTCACAGCTAAGCCCCCGAGTGTGGAGCAGATCCTCACTCGGATTGTCTTTTGTAACTTAGGCAAAAGCTGGTCCACAGCTAAGTCCTCCCTTATCTACACCCACTGGAGGTGTGTTAGTTTCCGAGTGCAGTTAGTCACCTGAATGAAAATGCGACCGTAGGTTGAACTAGACGATATACGAGAAAAGCAAGACTTTTATTCATCTAAGTTCATTCGGACTGACTATTACAGAGGACAAATTGTATTTCATGTATAAAACTTGCGGAGCAGATCCGTGTTCCAAGCTCTGGGCTCTTCTGTTGCTTTGGCGAAGTTGTAAAGTAGGTATGCTCCATTATGCAGGACCTTAGATATGGAGAATGGCCCTTCCCAAGGGGGGGCAGCTTGTGAGCCTTCTGCTGATCCACTCGGAGGACCAGGTCTCCTTCCTGAAAAGTGCACCCTCTAACGTGTCTGTCGTAGTAGCGGCACAGGTCTTGTTGCTACAAGGTTGATCTTATGAGCGCCAACTCCCATTCCTCCTCCCGAAGATCTAGGCCGTCCTGCCTTGCCTCTTCAGCTTCGGCTTCTGAGTAAATATCCACTCGGGGCGAGTTGTGGAGCAAGTCACTCAGTAAAACTGCTTCTGACCTGTACACCATGAGGAATGGGGTAAGATTGGTGGATCGATTTGCGGTCATCCGCATGCCCCAGAGGACCGACGGCAACTCGGTTACCTAGGCCCCCGTCACGTGCGTTAGATCATGCATGAGGCGAGGCTTCAGACCTTGAAGTATTAGTCCATTTGCCCGCTCAGCTTGCCCATTCGATTGCGGGTGCGCCACGAAGGCATAATCGACCTGAGTGCCTTGGGTGTAGCAAAACTCATGGAACTCATCTGAGTCGAAGTTAGATCCGTTGTCGGTGATGATGCTGTGAGGACTCCGATTATCTCCCTGATGAACTGAATGACAGTGGTAGAGTCCAACTTCTTTATTGGCCTGGCTTCGATCCACTTGGTGAACTTATCGACTGCCACCAGCAGGTGCGTGAAACCACTCGCACCTGTCCGGAGTGGGCCGATCATGTCGAGTCCCCAGACCGCGAACGACCAAGTGAGGGGAATAGTCTTCAAACGGATGCTAGCTTGTGCGACTAATTCACATAGAACTAGCTCAGGGCCAATAGAACCCGGCTCTAAATGCTTTGGCGACCAAGGTCCGAAAGGATGCATGGTGTCCACATGTTCTCGAGTGAATCTCCTGCAGAATTTTCCGCCCTTCGTCTGGCGATATGCATCGCTGACTAACCCCGATGGTGCTTTTTTTGTACAACTGATCTCCCATGACGGTGAAGGCTTTGGATCGATGAACGATCTGACGGGCCTCAGCTTCATCTTCTGGGAGCTCCTACCTGAGCAGGTACGCCAGATATGGCTCAGTCCATTCGGGAGTGATAACGAGGATCTCTTGGACCAAGTCGATTACTGCAGGGACATCTACTTCAGTCAGGTTGGATGGGCCGACTAGTTGCGGGGGTTCCTCCATGAAAGGGTATTCCTTGATCGTGGGTGAATGCAGGTGCTCCAGGAACACATTCTTGGGTACCGTTTTCCGAGCGGAACCCATCTTGGCTAAATCATCAGTTGCTTGGTTCTTGAGGCGTGGCACGTGATGGAGTTCCAACCCTTCAAAGTGCTTCTCCAGTTTTCTGATGGCATTGCAGTAGCCAGTCATCTCCAGATTGCAGATATCCCACTCCTTCATAACTTGGTTGACAATCAGGTCCGAGTCACCATAGACCATCAGTCGGCGAATTCCCTGAGAAATTGTCATTCACAGTCCATACAAGAGAGCTTCATATCCGACTTCGTTGTTGGAGGAGTCGAAGTGAATCTGAAGCACATAACTGAGTCGATCGCCTTTAGGAGACACCAAGACCACTCCGGCCCCGAAGCCATGGAGCATCTTGGAGCTATCAAAGAACATGGTCCAGTGTTTGGGAACACTCGGGACGGGTTGCTCTTGCTCAATCCATTCGGCAAGAAAATCTACCAGGGCATGTGACTTGATGGCTTTCTTGGCATCAAACTTGATGTCCAGCGGCAGGAGATCGATGGCCCACTTTGCTACTCGACCCATGGCATCTCTGTTGTTCATGATCTCAGACAGAAGGGCATCACTTATCACCATGACCGAGTGTTCTTGAAAGTAGTGTGCTGCCTTCTTTGTAGTTAGATAGATTCCATCACTGGGACAATGAGGTGCTATACAAACGGTTTTAACCCCTTTTCGTAACGACATTTGGAACCGTCGCCAAGTGAGTGTGGGCGATAGGGGGGGTCCTTCCCACATGACCCAGAAACCATCGGGGATAGGGAGCCTTGATGCATACAGTTGTCCCTATATAACCGTTTCCGATATCTCGAATATCCCAAACGCTTCATCCTTGCTACTCGTTTTTGCTTGCATTGCCATCGTAGTCGGAGTTTTGCGGTTTTACCTAAAACCAGGCAGATTCCAGGCACGTACCAAACTGACTCTACGTTTACGATGCCTAGCACATCACAAACAGTTCATGATTATAAATTGTGTACGATAGGTAGACAACCACACACATTTAGTTTTCCCGCACCGTATGTGATAGTATCTGACATCACACATGCTTTGCAAACAGCAACTGTGTGCATTGTTACACACACTTCCTCTTTGTGAACCATGTCGGATTATGATGTATATCGCACACACTGAGCTTTATGAACCGTGTGTGCCGTAATGACCTGCACACCGTAATTTCTCCCTAATTTAATTGCTGCTATTTAAAATTATACCTAATTTAAACTTGAAAGTAGGCTATAGCTTTATTCATATCCATCAGGTTCAAAAAACCAATGCATTATTCGATTCACAGGTACATATGTTTAATAATCACATAAGCACCAAATAAATAATGATGAACCAGGGTTCTATACTTGTACTATTATAGATGGTAAAGAAAGAGGCGACATACATTCTGGTTGCTGAACAAGGTGAAGCGGAATGGCCCTATTGTGCTCTCCTGGATGCAGACGGCATGCATGACTCTAGTACAACCCCTTGTGATGGTCGGCTGACAATCATGTAGTTTGAGAGGTAATCTTGAGTAAACTGCTTCAGGATCCACTGCAAAGGAAAAAAGATTCAGACATTTTCATCTAACACAACTCATTACGGGCAGTAGAAAGAAGGCTATAGGATTCTTACTTACCATCCTCTAGTTCACCGTTGTCTTGAGTAAAGTGTAAACAAATAGTTCGATTGACATCTTTTGACCCATTTTAATAACAATCTTTATCAGTTTCCTCACTTGATGCTGGTTCATGAATATCTCATTGCCCCATACGCAGAAAGGGTTGAAGTGTGGATCTTTGGCAATAACATATGTATCTAAAAGAACCAAGTTAATATTAGAAGCTAAACAACAATTGCAAAATGATGTAGTACAACACTCCCTCCATCTCATTATATAAGATTTTATTACATGTATATCTAGACATCATCAGAACATTAAGGTAACACTCTTCCTTGTTGCTATGTAGCTTGGGATTGCATTTAGTCATTCAGTACAATGCATGTTGCTATGTAGCCTCAGAAATATTAAATATGGCCCTAGTTAACCTACTGATAAATGGGCTACAAATATACTCAGTGAAATGTCCGACTCGATGATTAATCCCCTATCAGCCCCCAGGCTATATGGTACTAGCTACCGATATCCTGAACGGTGAGTACATATAAGCAATGTGATGAACTAACCTCGATGGAAAATAGCATTGTTCTCAATATTGTCCTGTATGAGTACATATAAAGGCATGTTAAGCACAACAGGCTAAACATCAACCAAATATATCCATGGTAGACAACATAATCTACAAATGATAGCTTCAGTGTGCAGGTTTAAGCACGCTAGTTAAGCAAAACAAGAAGTGGAAAGGTGTGTTAACTACATCAGGCATAACATTTAAAAACAAGCAAATAGTCATTCAAACTAGTATTGTGGAGGTCTAAAGTACACTAGTTATTGTTAAAAAACGAAAAGGCATGTTAACTGCAACATCCTTAACAACAACCAAATATCGTAATTCATAGTGGTATTGTTGAAATTGTTATTGATGAAATTGAACTACACGGCAAATAGTTGCACATATAGAGCATCACATCGTGAAGAACTGAAATAAACAAGGCATAAGGCCATCTCTAGCCGATCCTTTAAAAGTTAAAGGACTAAACCCTTAGTGGATATATATATATATACTCCAACATTTTTTGGTCGTTTCTAGTCGATCCTCTAAACTTAACGTTGTAAACTTCAATTTGACCAAGTTCAAATCAGGTTCAACCGAAAGTAGCATGCATTCAAACATAAACATAGATAGTTTTGCATAACCGAACATAAAACATAAATTTAAACTAAGCTAAACTACTTTCGGTCGAAGTGGAGGTCAAGCCAATCCTTCCTCGTCAGGTACGGTGTGCCGCGAGCCGGGTCTGGGATGGTGTCGTCGTCGGGGTTGTTGGGGAAGACACTCCTCCACTCGTCGACGTCGATCTCCTCGTCCACGCCGCCCACCTCAACGCCCTCCATGCTGCCATCCTCGTCGCCTTCAACCCTGTCATCGGAGGAGAGCACGATAACCCTGCCGCCCTCCGCACCGGAAAAGATCGCCCTCTCCGCCTCCACGAGCTCCAGGTGCTGCTGGCGGAGCTCTTGCATGTAGGCCTCGGAGGCGGCCTCGGCCTTGAGGCGCTCCCATGCCTCGCAGTCCTCTCGCGCCATAGCCAAGCTCACTACCCCTGGCTCTGGCGGAATGAGGTCGACCGGACGTGTGCCAAAGGGGAAATTGAGCCTAGCCGTTGCGCCGTGGTAGCGGACCTGCCACCAGTCGTACTCCATGGCTGTGAGCTCGACCGTGTGGAAGCTACCGAGCCACCGGCGGGTGTGGGTCTCCCAATCTGTAATCTCGGCGACCCACGTCCCCCACCGCCACTGCCGGACCCCGAGGTAGGACCACATCGGCTGCTGGGTCCGAGGGAGGACGGGGAAGTCCTAGAACCTGCATAGGGGCGCGGCGACGGGCGGATCGGGGGACCGATGATGGCGGATCGATAAAGAGCCCGCGGAGGACGACGGGAACACCTCGGCGGCCGCCTCGCCGGGGTCAGCGAAGAGGCCGCGATAAACCTATTTTGGCCATTGGCTCCTCAAGCTCCCCGGCACACAGGCAGAGGTTTAGGATGGAGGCGGCATTGGCGGCGACCTACCAATGGTTTCGGGGGTGGTGTGTGTCTGTGTGAGCAGAGGTTTTGGGGAGTGTGTGGTCTGTGTGGAGGGGGGAAGGTGGTGTTTGATGAAATCTCACGGCAACTGAAAATTTTACTAGGCGGGTGTAACAAGGCGGGGCTACTGAAAATTTGGATCAAGGGCGAGCAGATATTTTTGAGATTGCGAGGGATGCAGAGGCGGTAGTAAAATGCCAGGCTACTAATTTTTTTGAATCAAGGGACTGAAGCAGAGCGGGAGTAACCGACATCACACACGGTCCGCACATACAAATCGTGTGCTATCAAACATTAAAACCGTCCAAGCGGTAGATATTTTCGAGATTACAAGACAGTAGATATTTTTGAGACCGGGAGGCAAGCCTCGTGTAGCCCAATCTACTGCGCTGATGTGAGGGACTGCAGGGCACGGGCGTGGCACACGGGTAGTCTGACCAAACCTTTTCTGTTGCGTACCCAATCGCAGACGATTTCTACATCCAACTTGTGTGCTGTTTATAAATTTGGCAAAAAGAATAACGCGGGAGAGGGTCAGAACACGAACACACTTGCATGTGGACCAAATATATGTATGAAAAGGATGGTTTGATGTTCGAATACCCAATGCACAACTTTGATGTGGCACTTGTCGCACAAAAGCACAGATTGCTAGTCAGCCACCCCCTACGAACCCCACTTCGTGTCGGCGGTAAGGGAATCCTAGCTAGGAATGCATGCCCCCAAATAGCTAGGTCTGAAATCCCACCCTACCGTAACACAAAACCTATAGGAGTCCATCATATATATATATGGTCAAACTTCCCCTTTCGCTTCCCGACAAAGGTGGACTGTGTGCTGACCCACAAATGTATGCTTGTGGCGCGAGATGGGTGAGACCACATACGAACCATATGCGGGTGGCCCTACTATATGTATGAAAAGGGTGTGGTGTGTGATATTTCACTACCATTCACAACTTTTGATGTGGCACGTGTGCCTCGCAAATTAACCGGACTTCCCTGACCCCACGGAGGTTGCAGGTAGTGCGAAATAGCCCCCCCCCCCACACACACATGTCGGGGGGAGGGCATCTCACCAAGATGTACTATAACACGGACCAAGAAGAATCCAACTTGGTCGTACAACCTCTCCCCGCTCGTTGTTGGTCAAAGTGAAGGACGTCCACACGGCCCCGCAAAATGGGCTAGCTTGTCACCAATAACCTTGCGAGTGAGTATTGTATGAAGACAAACCCACTCTGTGCATGTGTCCCAAGTATGTATATGGAAGTGGTGTGTGTGGTGTTTGAATACCCAATGCGCAAATTTGATGTGGCAACATGCTTTGGAACCGTAAAATCCCCACACCGAGCGAGGGTCACGACGCGTAGCATGCGCTCAAACTTAATTAGGCTTGGAATGGGTCGACCTACTATATGGTAACTCGAAGCAAAGAAGAAGAATATATCCACCCTGGTAACCTTTCTCGTCGTTGGTCGAAATGATGGACATCCACGCGGGCCCACGAATATATAGGCTTGCCGCCCATAACCAAGCGAGTGAGAGTGTGTCCAAGGACAACCATATATTATTGCATGCGTGTGTCCTGAACATATTTATGGAGGTGTGTGATGCATGCATATGTGTTGAATACCCGACCCAATGCACAACATTGATGTGGTGCATGCTTTGAAAATCGTAGTGGTCCCGACACAGAGCAAGAGGTCGTTCATGACGTGTCATGTGCTCACCCCCCCTTCGATCCAGCGGGATGGATTCATGTGTACAGATGCGCTATTATATATATATGTAATCTCACATCATGATCTATATGAAGACAAAACAAAAAATTAATCCCCTCATAAGTCAAATTAGTTAACCTCTCTCGCGCTGTCGGTGAAAGTGATGGACCAAACTGGTCACCCCCTCGACACGTACTATATATACACCTAGTAACACAACCCTGAAAGAATTAATCCTCGTTGTTCGTCAAACGCGTACCTCTCTCTCACTGGGTCAAAGTGATGGACGACGAACTCGCGGTCCCAACACAAAAGTGAAGCGTACGTCGCACGCGAGTGATCATCCTATATAGGACTACATACCACCGTCTGCATGTGGCCCAAAGAGTTTTTTGTGTGATGTTTGAATACGTAATGCACAACTTTGATGTGGCACCACGTATATAGGAAACCAAAAATTTCCCACAGAAAGTGCGAGGTTCATGACGCATGGTATGTGCTATATGTATGCCCCATTCGACGCGTGGTATATATGTACTTCTATTGTATAGCACAAACCAAAAAAGAATCATTCCTTGATGATCAAATTAACCCCTCTCTCTCATTGGGTCAAAGTGATGGAGGACAACCTTGCATGCCCACGGATGGAAGCGCCACACGTGAGTGAGTTCCTATATATAGGGCAACCACCGCCTGCATGGTATTGCGTGATGTTTGAATACCAATATAATGTATAACTTTGACGTGGAACCTGCCTCGGGAACCGAAAAGTCCCCACATGGAGCGAGGTTATGACACACATATATATAGAGTATTCATGTTGCCCCCTCTTTGACATGTATATACTCCTATACCATGCATACACGTAACACAAACCAAAAAAGAACCATCCTTGTTGGTCAAATTAACCTCTCTCTCGTTGTATGTTCAGCTGGTCGACGACGACCTCGTGGGCCTACAGAGAGAGGCACACACGAGTGATGCCATAGGACAAAACCACCGCGTGCATGCGCCTGTGTGTTATGTGATGTTTGAATACCCAATGCACAACTTTGACGTGGCACATGCTCCGCAAACCGGAAATGCACTACACCATGATGCGTGCAACCCCCTCATTTCAAGTCAGTGGGAGTGTGTACACACATGATCGAACTTTGATATGGAATCATCTATAATTTATGAAGTATTCATGCTGTTATATTATCATTCTTGGATGTTTTATAATCATTTTATAGCAACTTTATATCATTTTTTGGGACTAACCTATTGACCCAGTGCCCAGTGCCAGTTGCTGTTTTTTGCTTCTTTTTTTACATCGCAGGAAATCAATATCAAATTGAGTCCAAACACCGCAAAACTTTTTGTGGATTTTTTATGGACCAGAAGACCACCAGTGGGCCAGAGCAGCACCTTGGGGGTGCCCCGAGAGGGCAGAACCCACAAGGTGCGCCTGGAGGCCCAGGCACCCCTAGGTGGGTTGTGCCCACCTCAATGGCCTCCCGCACCCCCTCTTCACCCTATAAATTCCCAAATATTCCAAAAACCCTCGAGGTAACCCTAGATCAGAAGTTCCGCCGCCGCAGGCCTCTATAGCCACCGAACACCAATCTAGACCCTGTTCCAGCACTCCGTTGGAGGGGGAAATCATCACCGGTGGCCATCTTCACTATCCCGGCAGCCACCATGATGAGGGGAGAGTAGTCCACCCTCAGGGTTGAGGGTTTGTACCGGTAGATATGTGTTTAATCTCTCTCTCTCTCTCTCTCTCGTGTTCTTGAGATGTCACGATCTTGATGTATCGCGGGCTTTATTAATATAGTCGGATCTTATGGTGTTTTCCCCTCTCTATCTTGTTGTGATGAATTGATTTTTCCCTTTGAGATTTCGTTTTATCGGATTGAATACTTTTATGGATTTGAGAGCACTTGATATATGTCTTGCATATGAATACTCATGGTGACAATGGGGTATTATATTAATTCACTTGATATGTGTTTTGGCATTCAACTCGCGGATTCCCGCGGTGACATTGGGGTAATCTATGCATAGGGGTTGATGCACGTTCTCGTCTTTTTTTTCTCCGGTAGAAATATTGGGTCACTCTTTGAGGTTCTTTGTGTTGGATTGAGTATTATGAATCTGAAATTATTTGGTGTTATTTTAGTATGAACTCTTGGATAGATCGATCGGAAAGAATAGCTTTGAGGTGGTTTCATACCTAGCTACAAATGATTTCTTCTTATGTTCTCCCCTAGATAGGAACTTTGGAGTGGTTCTTCATCGCACGTTAAGGGATGGTTATATGATCCAATTATATTAGCATTGTTGAGAGATTGCACTAGCGAAAGTACGGACCCTGGGCCTCATTTTCAAGCATTGCAATACCATTTTTGTGTCCGTTTACTATTTATTACCTTGTTATTTTTATTTATTCATATTATAAAAATATATTTCTACCATCCATATTACACTTTTATCACCATCTCTTCGCCGAACTAGTGCACCTATACAATTTGCAAATGTATTGGTTGTGTTGGGGACACAAGAGATTTCTTGTGTTTGATTGCAGGGTTGTTTGAGAGAGACCATCTTCATCCTACGCCTCCCACAGATTGATAAACCTTAGGTCATCCACTTGAGGGAAAATTTCTACTGTCCTATAAAACTCTACGCTTGGAGGCCCAACATGTGTCTACAAGAATAAAGTTGCTTAGTAGACATCAAGCACTTTTCTGGCGTCGTTGCTAGGGAGGTTAGGTAAGCGGCACTCACATCCCGTCAATGAAGCTCTTTTCGAGCGCCGTTGTCGGAGAGGTGAGTGCTTGAAGGTATATCTTTAGATCTTGCAATTGAATCTTTTAGTTTCTTGTTTTATCACTAGTTTGGTTCGTAAAAGAAAACTACAAAAAAATGGAATTGATCTTGCATCATATTATTCATCTTTATAAATGATGGAAAGGAAAATTGTGCTCAATTTATAGAAGAAGAATTCTATAAAATGTTTGAAAAAAATCTTTGAATGATGAGCATGATTGCAATGTTGTTGGTATGAACTCTTTGAATATCCATGATGATAACGATATGCAAAGCCATAAGCTTGGGGATGCTATGTTTGATGAAGATGATATTTTTAGTCCTCCAAGATTTGATGTGCAAATTAGTTGTAATGATAGCATGCCTCCTATTTATGATGATTATGGTGGTGACATATATGTTATAGAGAACAATTATAAGCATGAAACTTGTCATCATGATTCTTATTTTTCAATCCCATGATAGTTATTTTGTCGAGTTTGCTCCCACTACTATTCATGAGAATAATTTTGCTTATGTGGAGAGTAATAAATTTCTTATGCTTGTAGATCATGAAAAGAATGCTTTATGTGATAGTTATATTGTTAAATTCATTCATGATGCTACTGAAAATTACTATGAGGGAGGAACTTAGGCTTCTACACATCTCAATAATATCAAGTTCCCTCTATTTATGTTCAATGTTTTGAAGTTGCACTTGTTTTGCCTTCCTATGCTAGTTGATTCTTTCTCCCATAAATTGTTTGCTCAAAAAATCCCTATGCATAGGAAGTGGGTTAGACTTAAATATTCTTGCCATGTGATTCATGATGCTCTCTTTATATTTCAATTCTTATCTTTTATGCGAGCATCATTGAAGTCATCATGCCTAGCTTAAAAGGCAATAAAGAAAAGCACTTGTTGGGAGACAACCCAAAACTTTTACCTACTGTTTTTTTGTGTTCACATAATTAGGCTACTGTAGTAATCATGTTTTATTTCTTTCGTTTCAATAAAGTGCCAAGTAAGACCTTTGGAATGGTCAATGGTGATAGTTGATTTGATCTTGCTGAAAAACAGAAACTTTTGCGCTCAGGAAAATAATTCTAATTTTTAACACAAGCGTGATAAAATGCTGATTATTTTTGCAGAGTATTAATAGACAAATTTCCCAGGTTGTTCTAATTTTTCAGAATTTTTGAAGTAGAAGAAGTATGGTTGAAGTACAGATTACTACAGACTATTCTGTTTTTGACAGATTCTGTTTTCAATGCATAGTTTGCTTGTTTTCTAGTTTCTGTGGCTTGTATTGCTCATTATAAATTGTGGAAATGATATACTATATTAGGCATTGTGTGGAAATAATTATGAATCTTGTCTTTGATAGTACCAAAATGAAATGGTTTGCTCTTTATCATACTAACCTATCTCATGAAGTTTCGTTAAGTTTTGTGTGATTGAAGTTTTCAAGTTTTGGGTGAGATGTAGATATGAGGAGAATAAGGAGTGACAAGACCCTAAGCTTGGGGATTCCCAAGGTACCCCAAGTTAATATTCAAGGAAGATCCAAGCAACTAAGCTTGGGGATACCCCGGAAAGCATCCCCTCTTTCGTCTCCAACAATATCGGTAACCTCACTTGGAGCTATATTTTTATTCGTAACTTGATATGTGTTTTGCTTGGAGCATCATTTTACTTTGTTAGGATTTGCTTGATGTTATTTAGAATAATGTTTTGCATGTTTATTTTCAATAAAAATGTCAGGGACAGTCTTTACCATGCTTATTTTGCAAGTCTATATGTTGCTGTTTCAAAACAGAAAGTTTACCGCTGTTGAAAAAATTCCCTAGAAAAGTCCGAATGTGATAAAATGATGAAACTTTTTGCATATTAAGCTCTGATAAAGTTTCTAAAATGTGGTAAATTTTCATAATTTTTGGAGTTAAAGAAGTATTGATACTCTTGCATTCTTTACAGACTATACTGTTTTGGCGGATTGCTGTTATGTTTGCATTGTTTGCATATGTTTGCTTGTTTAATGATTCTATTTATGATAGGAGTATTACATATGCAAAGGAATTTAGTATGGAATGTTGAATAATAATTTTGGTAATTTGCAACAGTAGATAATGATAAGGTTTTGCATTGATTTATACTAACTTATCTCACGAGTTCTTGTTGAGTTTTGTGTGGATGAAGTTTTTGAGATTTAAGGCAACCATGATATAAAAGGAATTACGGAGACACAAAAGATCAAGCTTGAGTATGCCCAAGGCACCCCAAGATAATATTTCAAGAAGTCTCAAGCATCTAATCTTGGGGATGCCCCGGTAGGCATCCCACCATTCTTCTTCAACAATTATCGGTTAGTATCGGTTGAGCCTAAGTTTTTGCCTCTTCACTGGAGTTGTGCTATTCTTGGAATGTCATTTTGTCTTGTTTTGCTTTCTGTTCTAATAAAATACTTAGATCCGAAAGTTTTTAAATAAGAGAGAGTCCTCAAATAGCTACCCATTTACAAAACTACTCGCTTGATCTTCACTTATATCCTTTTGGAGTAGCTTGTCATTTACTCTTGTGCTTCACTTTTATCCTATGAGTAAATTGTTGAATGAATTGAATATCATGAAGTTGAAATTATATCATGCCTAGTGGTAGCTTCACATTGTGTTTATAAAGTGAAATATTTTGAAGCTTGACAATCATATTATTGTCCATACAAGCAATTCACGAATAATTAGTATAAGGAAGAGAACTTTCGCATGGACATACACTATCTTGGAAATATTTTGTGATTGTGAGCCCCCATCAAAGTATTATATGTAAAAATTGTTGACGTTGGACAAGGAAGACAACATAATGGTTTGCGTTTGTTCATATTCACATAGAAGTTATATTGTCATAGATCCTTCAACATGTGGTGCTTACCCCCCCCCCCCAATCTTTGCTAGCCAAAAATTCCGCGCCAAGTAGAGACACTACTTGTGCATCCAAAAAACCTTAAACCCAAATGTCATTTTCAAGAGTCCACCCTACCTACCTAAGGATTGAGCAAGATCCTTCAAGTAAGTTGTCATCGGTGCAATAAGGCAATAAAAATTGCTTCTAAAAGTGTTAAATCATTTAGTGAAAGAGAAAATAGAGCGTTGTACGAACTTGTGATGGCAAAGAATAAAAGCGACAGACTGCATAATAAAGGTTGCTATCATAAGGGGCAATATAACGTGATGTTCTTTTGCACTAACGGGTTAAGCATACAAACAAATAAGCGCATGGCAACCTCTGCTTACCTCTACGAAGGGCCTATCTTTTACTTTTATGTATGTACTTTCATGCAAGATTCAAAGTTTTTCTCTCTATTCCTTTTTATTTTTCTCTTTTGGCAAGCATCATGTGGTGAGGAAAGATCTAGGCACATATACCCAGTTGGATATGGGTAGCATGAGTTATTATTGTTGACATCACCCTTGAGGTGAATATGTTGGGAGGCGAAATTATAAGCCCCTATCTTTATATGTGTCCGGTTGAAACGTTTTGCTCATGTGTATGCGGTGAATATTAGAAATCATAGAAGACTATATGATGGTTGAGTATGTGGAGCTCTTACTTAAACTTTGTTGAATAAGTTGAATTACAATTGCTTGTTGACTGAGAACATAGGTTGTTGAGTTTCAAGAGAATTCATTGTTTGAACCTTAACATGTGAATTGGTTGCTACTTTAACACGAGAAGTTTTATAAGAAAGAATTGATGTTATGATGCTATGAGAAGTGATTGAAATTGTCATTGATCAAACATGTGCACCTTGTTTGCATTCACACTTGATAAATTATTTCTTTTATCATTTACCTACTCGAGGACGAGTAGGAATTAAGCTTGGGGATGCTGATACGTATCCAACGTATCTATAATTTATGAAGTATTCATGCTGTTATATTATCATTCTTGGATGTTTTACAATCATTTTATAGCAACTTTATATCATTTTTTGGGACTAACCTATTGATCCAGTGCCCAGTGCGAGTTGCTGTTTTTTGCTTGTTTTTTAAATCGCAGGAAATCAATATCAAACTGAGTCCAAACACCGAGAAACTTTTTGTGGGTTTTTATGGACCAGAAGACCACCACTGGGCCAGAGCAGCACCTGGGGGGTGCCCTGAGGGGGGGCACAACCTACCAGGGCGCGCCTGGAGGCCCAGGCGCGCCCAGGTGGGTTGTGCCCACCTTGGTGGCCTCCCGCACCACTTCTTCGCCCTATAAATTCCCAAATATTCCAAAAACCTTCGGGGTAACCCTAGATCAAAAGTTTCGCCGCCGCAGGCCTTTGTAGCCACCGAAAACCAATCTATACCCTGTTCTGGCACTCCGCCGGAGGGGGAAATCATCACCGGTGGCCATCTTCATCATCCCGGCGACCACCATGATGAGGGAGGAGTAGTCCATCCTCGGGGCTGAGGGTTTGTACCAGTAGCTATGTGTTTAATCTCTCTCTCTCTCTCTCATGTTCTTGAGATGTCACAATCTTGATGTATCGCGGGCATTGATAATATAGTCGGATCATATGGCATTTTCCCCTCTCTATCTTGTTGTGATGAATTGAGTTTTCCCTTTCAGATTCGTTTTATCGGATTGAATACTTTTATGGATTTGAGAGCACTTGATATATGTCTTGCATATGAATACTCATGGTGACAATGGGATATCATATTGATTCAGTTGATATGTGTTTTGGCATTCAACTCATGGATTCCCGCGATGACATTGGGGTAATCTATGCATAGGGGTTGATGCACGTTCTCGTCTTTTGTTTCACAGGTAGAAATCTTGGGGCACTCTTTGAGGTTCTTTGTGTTGGATTGAGTATTATGAATCTGAAATTATTTGGTGTAATTTTAGTACGAACTCTTGGATAGATCGGTCAGAAAGAATAGCTTCGAGGTGGTTTCGTACCCTAGAAACGATTTCTTCTTATGTTCTCCACTAGATAGGAACTTTGGAGTGATTCTTCATCGCACGTTGAGGGATGGTTATATGATCCAATTACATTAGCATTGTTGAGAGATTGCACTACCGAAATTACGGACCCTAGGCCTCATTTTCAAGCATTGCAATACCGTTTTTGTGCCTGTTTACTACTTGCTACCTTGTTGTTTTTATTTATTCAGATTATAAAAATATATTTCTACCATCCATATTACATTTTTATCACCATATCTTCATCGAACTAGTGCACCTATACAATTTGCCATTGTATTGGGTGTGTTGGGGACACAATAGATTTGTTGTATTTGATTGTAGGGTTGTTTGAGAGAGACCATCTTCATCCTATGCCTCCCACGGATTGATAAACCTTAGGTCATCCACTTGAGGGGAAATTGCTACTGTCCTATAAAACTCTACGCTTGGAGGCCTAACACGTGTCTACAAGAATAAAGTTGCGTAGTAGACATCAGAATCCCACCATGATCCTCACCACACACATGCCAAGATGAATCCACCTTTTGGTCAAATGCCTCTCGTTGTCGGTGGAAACTGAAAACCTTTGCGGGTTAACGAATGGGCAAGTCGCTGATAACCGCACGAGGGAGTGTGTCCAAGAGGATCCACCAATGCATGCATGTGGCCCGAATATTATGTATGAAAGGGTTGTGTAATGCTTTAAATAACCAATTCACGACTTTGATTTGGCATATATGACTCACAAAATGATCAATAATCCCACATGGAGGTTCGCGACTCGTAGTGTACTGCCGGACCCCTCCCCCCACCCCCCACACATCCCGCACCACCATAGCCACTCTAAGGCATGTCAAAAAATTTCTGTAGTGAACATGTGAGGAAAGGCGGAGTGTCTTGTTAATTTTTCTAAAAAATAGACATCATTCGACCGTTTTTATACATTGATTGATTTCCTAGGGATTTAATGTGCAAAAAATGAATTTGAGCTACATATGCACCAAAATGTGTTGCAAAATCATATATGTCCCTGGATGCATGTTTCCCTCTGCAAGAGATTTCAAAATATTGAGAATATATTTTTTCAAAATTCAGTAAATCCAAAACTTAGTTGAAATTCATGAAACTTACCGTGGTGTCATATATGGACACCGGTAGACTGTGATATTGTATTTTTTGTCAATGAGACCCGTTTTGATATAATCTTCTTACAAACGGGAGATTATTAAAAACTGGCAACCAATATCTCATACAGATTATTTATTCGTACAGTGTGCGTTAGACCGTGCCATGCTTCAGTTAAGCAGTAAAGCGGCATAATGAATCATCAATAAACCAAAAAATATAAATGCCGCCACATGCCCCGTGTGCCGTGCAAGCAGGCGTGAATTGACGGGACGCATGTGAGAAGTCCGCCACGTAGGCATACCGGGAGGCCTGCGTGCAGGTGTGCGCATTGATGGGAGGCGTGCAAGTAGCTGTGTGAAATGATGGTAGGAATGGCAGAAGTCCACTGCGCAGGCTCACCGGGAGGCGAGACAGCTTTGGGCCGCAGTCTGCCTCGCTCCCACTGGTCTGTATTAATTGCGCGCCCGAGCCGCTGGCCATAATAGGCAGCCGCACCCTTGGTCCATAGTGGTCACCGATGTCTGGACTCTGGAGTGTATGAGGATGCCGCCAAAGCATACCATCGGAGGAAGTGGCGATGTCAGGGCTGGTGAAGCACCCGCGCAATGCATGAAGCTGGGCATAGAGGTTGCCGTCGCCGCCGACGTGGTCTCACGTGGGCAGCATCACGACCTTGACTTCGTCGGCACCGTTGTGCCCCCCCCAGCCGGAGCCGGAGGTCAACATCAACTCTGGCAACGACTGTGACTCCGACGGAAAACCGGTTAGTCATCTATATACCCATTTGTGCGGAAAACATATCATGTGTTTTCTCTGATTACTCCCCCCCTCTATAATTTTTTGGAATACAAATCCTATGGTTATGTTCTCTCAGTCCATGAAATCAGAGTAATTAAGATCCATTAGATGCACGTAGTGTATTGATTGTTTGAATGTTATCCGTATAGAGTTAGTGATTAATTGTTTGTTCTGTACAAAAGATTTTTACTAATAATCCAACTAGGGTTAGCTTGCATGCTAATAATTGGTGGCCAGATCTTGAGAATTGATTTTGAATGTCCTACATATATGTTTGTGCCTTTTTTCCTTCCAGATCTTGAGAATTGATTTTGAATGTCCTACATGTATGTTTATGCCTTTTTTCTTTCAGATTGGTATGTACACAGATGAGGCTCCGGCCAGCGCCGCCGCCGGATGTAGATCTTGGACCCGGCTGTGCAGCAAGAAGCGCCCCCTGGACCTGAGAAACCAGTAGAATCTCCGGCGGACCGCATCAACGATCTCCCGGACGGCATCCTTGGGGAGATCATCTCCCTTCTCCCCACCAAAGATGGCTGCCACACACACATCCTTGCATCTTGGTCGCGCACTCTGTGGTGCGCTGCGCCTCTTAATCTCGACTGTCGTCAACTATCCGTCGATGATGATTCTGAACTCCCCGAAGCCATCATCTCCTCCCACCAGGGCTCCGTTCAATGCATCTGCATCCCGACATGCTACCTGCTGGACATACCCTGCACAGCGGCCGCTTGGCTGACATCCCATCAATTCGATAAACTCCAGCAGCTTGAGTTCTACCATGACTATGTATTTAACATACCACGAACCGTTGTATCTGTCCCTCGCCACCAATGTCCATCTTGTGGTTTTCCTCCTCTCTCCACACCACCACCTTGGCCCGGTGCCATCTAGCAGACAATCTGGTACAAATGCTTCGACTCCCACTGCTAAAAAACGTGCACTTGTGGTGGTTGATCTATCGAAGGCCACACTGCACAGCACCATCCACTCGAGTCACCCAGCCCTGGAACGCTTGATGCTTGTTTTTGGAATGGAAATTTGTATCCGTTGTCTCAAAATAAAGTCGCCCCACCTTGTAAGCATGGGAATTTGTTTTTTGGACATGATCTCATCATCGAAGATGCCCCTTCACTTTAAAGGTTGCTCCTTGATTCTGGTACAGTACCTTCGCAAATAACTATAGTCTCTACGTCTAAACTGGAGACCTTGGGTGCAATTCGTGATCCTTTTAGATGGTTCAAGATGGTGTTTGGCTCCACACCTATTGAGGTACTATAGATTATTAATGTAAACTTTTGTTATCTGCTTTTTTCATTTGTGCGAATAAGTATCATCTTGGAGTACACTTTTGGTACTAATATTATGTTCTATGCTCTATGAAGAGCTTGTCCATCCTATTAGTGGTGGTGGATTCTGTCAAGACCTTACATATCAGTATGTGGTGTTTTGATCTCAACACGATTATTGGCTTGCTGCAGTGCTTTCCATGTCTGGAGAATTTTTATCCAAAGGTGATGATTTCATGCACATTGAAAGACCATATACAATGTACTATAATTAATCGTTCAACTATCACTCTTTCAACATAATATTTTTTAGACATTAAGTATTTTTAATCTTCATCTCTATTTAGGCACTAACACATGGAGCAAAAAGTATAACCAATCGATGGTCCAAGAAGCACCGGGATTTTCTCAAATCTCATGACATTCTTTTGAAGACAGTAACGCTGGAAGGATATACATCCAACAATGCAAACACTAGCTTTGTCACATTCTTCATGTTTAATGTGAGGGCACTATTGTCCGTGAGGATTAAGTTTACGACAAGAAATTTCTTACGGTTGCGAGTGTTGAATGGCATAAAAAGAAGTTTCAGGTGGACAAAAGGGCTTCTGAGCATGCTCGGCTTCTATTTACAACCTGTTATCATGTACCATTAGAATTTCTGGTTCAGGATCTTGATTTTATGGATCAGATTGATCCATTTGATTGTGACTGCCGAAAACTTTGGTTGAGTTAGTTGTTATTGTCTTGTTCAATCTGGATTTTGTGTAAACCTGATGAGCAATTAATCATTGTGCTTTTGTACCTTCTGTAAGCTAGGGTTAGATATTGCTACCCCTTTCAACTCGGCTTCGACCCATATTTTCTTTCATACTGGGTCAATGGCTTGCCATTTCTTTAATTAAGACATAAATATTATAAGCAATCACAACATAGGGAAAGAACCTCACTCTCAAGGGATCCTTAAGATCTTTGTTCATTACAGAACCGCAAGTTCTTAGCGCCCACCGGCACCCACAAACTTATTTTCAGCTAGCACACAAAATGGGTTGTAATTGTTAATAAGAAAAGTTGCATGGTAGTGTGATTTGGATTTGTCATTTGGGACCTATGAGGAAAAAGCCTATCCAGGGAGGTGTTGATTTGACAGTAAACATTGAGAAACCTAGTTTTAAAATTACTGTAAATCCAAAACTCGCCTCAAAATCATGAAACATGGCATGGTGTTATGACATAGCACCAGCATGCTATGGTAAAAATTAGTACAATTTGGGAAAAGTCTTGGTACAAACTTCTTACAAACCGGAGCTTCTCTCAAAAAGGCTCATGGTTCCGAGAGGAACCTTGTCACCTATGTGTGCGAAACGACATACGTTGTCTCTTCCCGCCTTGATTCATTTTACAGAGGCAACATGCAACTATAGTAATATGAAATTATTCACAATTCATTTTGCCTTTTTATACATTATCTGAGATTTCTAGGCATTTTGGAACATACTTTGGTGTGTGCAAAGGTCATGTGTGTACTAACCACATATGTAATTGGATGTTCAATCTGTTTATGGAATCAAGTCCTTATAAGTTATAAGTACATATGTTGCTGTTCTGTGTGCAATGACATCGCACACGGACCATAATGGGGAACCCGTCGGTGATGATTTCATAAATCGCTGACAATTGTATACCACCAAGCGTTTGCCCAAAACACACATTGCTTATTAGCAGCAATCGTCTGTATTATTATCAGTCTTTGCACACGTTTCTGATTACAGACCTGTTTGCCGCGTATCACACACATCCTGTTAAATTGAACCATTTCTGTTCTATTGGCTTAAAGCAAATAGTTCATCCAAGTGAACCGTATGCCGTATATCGCACACACCTTGATCTGGCTGACCGTTTATTTTGTGTTGCCTAATCACAAACACTTCATCTGAGTGAACCATATGTTGTATATCGCACACACCTTCATCTGGCTACCCGTTTCTTTTGTTTTGCGTCATCGCAAAAAATTCATTCAACTGAATTGTATGCCCCTCATCGCACACGCAACTAAAATATGAACCATGTTTGGTGTATCCTTCATCACAAATGTTTTGCATCTTTATTGATGGTTATTTTACATCACCATTTGTGATTAATGCATCACACACAGTTTCATCGAAGGGTCTCCGATCGTAGTGTCGCGTTAGCAGCATCCAGCAGTAGTGCATATACTAGCTTCTGGTAATGTGGATACCTATGCTTGGAAGGGGTTATGACTTTGGATATGTAGTAGACTGGTCGTTGGAGCTTGAAGTTTTGCCTTGTTCTTCCCGTTCCATAGTGAGAACCGTACTAAAAACTCGGCTCGTGGCCGCAATGTATAGGAGCAAAGGCTCTTTGCTGCTCGGAGCAGCTAGCACCGGCTGGGTGGAAAGTAGGGCTTTGAGTTCCTAGAATGCAGCCTGCACTTCGAGAGTCCACTCGAACCTGTCAGAATTCTTCATCAATCGATAAAGCGGCGGGGCTTTTTCACTGAGTCTTGAGATGAATCTGCTCAGGGCTGCCAAGCAGCTTGTGAGGCGTTGTATGTCGTGGAGATGCTCTGGTTGCTTCATTCGGATGATGGCCCCGATCCTCTCAGGATTGGCATCGATCCCGCGTTTGGAAACGAGGAAACCGAGTAATTTTCCTGCGGGGACGCTGAATGCATGAAGGAAATATGACCTAGAGGCAATAATAAAGTTGTCATTTATATTTCCTTATATCATGATAAATGTTTATTATTCATGCTAGAATTGTATTAACCGGAAATTTAGTACACGTGTGAATACATAGACAAACAGAGAGTCCCTAGTGTGCCTCTACTTGACTAGCTCGTTAATCAAAGATGGTTAAGTTTCCTAGCCATGGACATGTGTTGTACTTTGATGAATGGGATCACATTATTAGAGAATGATGTGATGGACAAGACCCATCCGTTAGCTTAGCACTATGATCGTTTAGTTTATTGCTATTGCTTTCTTCATAACTTATACATGTTCCTATGACTATGAGATTATGCAACTCCCGAATACCGGAGGAACACTTAGTGTGCTATCAAACGTCACAATGTAATTGGGTGATTACAAAGATGCTCTACAGGTGTCTACAATGGTGTTTGTTGAGTTGGCATAGATCGAGATTAGGATTTGTCACTCCGATTGTCGGAGAGGTATCTCTGGGCCCCCTCGGTAACGCACATCACTATAAGCCTGGCAGCAATTTGACTAATAAGTTAGTTGTGGGATGTTGCATTATAGAATGAGTAAAGAGACTTGCCGGTGACGAGATTGAACTAGGTATGATGATACCGACGATCGAATCTCGGGCAAGTAACATACCAATGACAAAGGGAACAACGTATGTTGTTATGCGGTTCAACCGATAGAGATCTACGTAGAATATGTAGGAGCCAATATGGGCATCCAGGTTCTGCTATTGGTTATTGACCAGAGAGATGTCTCGGTCATGTCTACATAGTTCTCGAACCCGTAGGGTCCGCACGCTTAACGTTCGGTGGCGATATAGTATTATATGAGTTATGTATGTTGGTGACCGAATGTTGTTCGGAGTCCCGGATGAGATCACAGACATGATGAGGAACTCCAGAATGGTTCGGATATAAAGATTGATATATGGGATAATAGTGTTTTGATGCGTAGGTAAGAACGGTTCTTGCTAAGCCCGTAGCACCCATGTAAAACTTACAACAACAAAGTAGAGGACGTCTAACTTGTTTTTGCAGGGTATGTTGTGATGTGATATGGTCAAGACGTGATTATATAAATTGTTGTATGAGATGATCATGTTTTGTAACACGGTTATCGGCAACTGGCAGGAGCCATATGGTTGTCGCTTTATTGTATGAAATGCAATCGCCATGTGATTGCTTTACTTTATCACTAAGCGGTAGCAATAGTCGTGGAAGCAATAGTTGGCGAGACAACAATGATGCTACGATGGAGATCAAGGTGTTAAGCCGGTGACGATGGTGATCATGGCGGTGCTTTGGATATGGAGATCAAAGGCACAAGATAATGATGGCCATATCATATCACTTATATTGATTGCATGTGATGTTTATCCTTTATGCATCTTATTTTGCTTAGTACAGCGGTAGCATTATAAGATGATATCTCACTAAATTTCAAGGTATAATTGTTCTCCCTAAGTATGCACCGTTGCTACGGTTTGCCGTGTCGAGACACCATGTGATGATCGGGTGTGATAAGCTCTACGTTCACATACAACAGGTGCAAGCCAGTTTTTCATAAGCAGAATACTCGGGTTAAACTTGACGAGCCTAGCATATGCAGGTATGGCCTCGGAACACTGAGACCGAAAGGTCGAGCGTGAATCATATAGTAGATATGATCAACATAGTGATGTTCACCATTGAAAACTTACTCCATCTCACGTGATGATCGTACATGGTTTAGTTGAAATGGATCACATGATCACTTAGATGATTAGAGGGATGTCTATCTAAGTGGGAGTTCTTAAGTAATATGATTAATTGAAATTTAATTTATCATGAACTTAGTCCTGGTAGTTTTTGCATATCTATGTTGTAGATCAATAGCTCGAGTATAGCTCCCCTGTTTTATTTTTTATATGTTCCTAGAGAAATATAAGTTGAAAGATGATAGTAGCAATGATGCGGACTGGGTCCGTGATCTGAGGATTATTCTCATTGCTACATAGAAGAATTATGTCCTTGATGCACCGCTAGGTGATGGACCTATTGCAGAAGCAGATGTAGACATTATAAACGGTTGGCAAGCTCCGTATGATGACTACTTGATAGTTTAGTGCGCCATGCTTTACGGCTTAGAACCGGGACTTCAAAAACCATTTTGAACGCCACGGAGCATATAAGATGTTCCAGGAGCTGAAATCGGTATTTCAGGCTCATGCCCGAGTCAAGAGGTATGAGACCTCTGACAAGTACTTTGCCTACAAGATGGAGGAGAATAGCTCAACCAGTGAGCATGTGCTCAGTATGTCTGAGTACTACAATCACTTGAATCAAGTGGGAGTTAATCTTCTAGATAAGATAGTGATTGACAGAGTTCTCTAGTCACTATCACCAAGTTACTGGAACTTTGTGATGAACTATAACATGCAAGGGATGACGAAAATGATTCCCAAGCTCTTCGTGATGCTAAAATCGACGAAGGTAGAATTCAAGAAAGAGCATCAAGTGTTGATGGTTGACAAGACCACTAGTTTCAAGAAAAAAGGAGCAAAGGAAAAGAAAGGGAACTTCAAAGAATGGCAAGCAAGTTGCCACTCCCGTGAAGATACCCAAAGCTAGACCTAAGTCTGAAACCGAGTGCTTCTACTCCAAAGGGAATGGTCACTGGAAGCGAAACTACCCCAAATACTTGGCGGATAAGAAGGATGGCAAAGTGAACAAAGGTATATTTGATATACAAATTATTGATGTGTACTTTACTAGTGTTCATAATAGCCCCTGGGTATATGATACTGGTTCAGTTGCTATGATTAGTAACTTGAAACAGGAGTTACAAAATGAACAGAAACTAGTTGAGGGCAAGGTGACGATGTGTGTTGGAAGTGATTCCAAGGTTGTTAAGATCACCATGGCACACTCCCTTTAACTTCGGGATTAGTGTTGAACCTAAAATGAATGTTAGTTGGTGTTTGCGTTGAGCATAAATATGATTGGATCATGTTTATTGCAATACGGTTATTCATTTAAGTCAAAGAATAATTGTTGTTCTATTTACATGAATAAAACCTTCTATGGTCATACACTCAAAATAAATGGTTTATTGAATCTCGATTGCAGTGATACATGTATTCATAATATTGAAGCCAAAAGATGCAAAGTTAATAATGATAGTGCAACTTATATGTGGCACTGCCATTTCAGGTCATATTGGAGTAAAGCGCATGAAGAAACTCCATGCTGATGGGCTTTTGGAATCACTTGATTATGAATCGCTTGATGCTTGCGAACCATGCCTCAAGGGCAAGATGACTAAGACTCTGTTCTCCGGAACAATGGAACGAGCAACACACTTATTGGAAATAATACATACTGATGTATGCGCACCCATGAGTGTTGATGCTCGTGGCGGGTATCGTTATTTTCTGACCTTCACAGATGATTTGAACATATATGGGTATGTCTACTTGATGAAACATAAGTGTGAAATATTTGAAAAGTTCAAAGAATTTCAGAGTGAAGTGGAAAATCATAGTTACAAGAAAATTAAGTTTCTACGATCTGATCGTGGAGGTGAATATTTGAGTTATGAGTTTGGTCTTCATTTGAAACAATGTGGAATAGTTTCGCAACTCACGCCACCTGGAACACCACAGCGTAATGGTGTGTCCGAACGTCGTAACCGCACTTTATTAGATATGGTGCGATCTATGATGCCTCTTACTGATTTACCGCTATCGTTTCGGGGTTATGCTTTAGAGACGGCTGCATTCACGTTAAATAGGTCACCATCGAAATCCGTTGAGACGAGACCTTATGAATTGTGGTTTGGCAAGAAACCCAAGTTGTCATTTCTTAAAGTATGGGGCTGCGATGCTTATGTGAAAAAGCTTCAACCTGATAAGCTCGAACCCAAATTGGAGAAATGAGTCTTCATAGGATACCCAAAGGAGATTGTTGGGTACACCTTCTATCACAGATCCGAAGGCAAGATATTCATTGCTAAGAATGGATATTTTCTAGAGAAGGAGTTTCTCTCGAAAGAAGTTAGTGGGAGGAAAGTAGAACTTGATGAGGTAATTGTACCTGCTCCCTTATTGGAAAGTAGTTCATCACAGAAATCAGTTGCAGTGATTCCTACACCAATTAGTTATGAAGCTAATGATGATGATGATGGTCATGAAACTTCTGATCAACTTACTACCGAACCTCGTAGGTCAACCAGAGTAAGATCCGCACCAAAGTGGTACGGTAATCCTGTGACGAACCTACGAACTATGAGGAAGCGATGATGAGCCCAGATCCCGCAAAATGGCTTGAGGCCATAAAATCTGAGATGGGATCCATGTAGGAGAACAAAGTGTGGACTTTGGTTTACTTTCCCAATGATCGGCAAGCCATTGAGAATAAATGGATCTTCAAGAGGAAGACATATGCTGATAGTAGTATTACTATATACAAAGCTCGAATTGTCGCCAAAGGTTTTCGACAAGTTCAAGATGTTGACTACAATGATATTCTCTCACTCGTAGTGATGCTTAAGTGTGTCCAAATCATGTTAGCAATTGCCACATTTTATAAAATCTGGCAAATGGATGTCAAAACTGCATTCCTTAATGGATTTCTTAAAGAAGAGTTGTATATGATGCAACAAGAAGGTTTTGTCAATCCTAAAGGTGCTAACAGAGTGTGCAAGCTCCAGCGATCCATCTATGGACTGGTGCAAGCATCTCGGAGTTGGAATATATGCTTTGATAAAGTGATCAAAGCATATGGTTTTATACAGACTTGCAGTGAAGCCTGTATTTACAAGAAAGTAAGTGGGAGCACTACAGCCTTTCTGATAAGTATATGTGAATGACATAATGTTGATCGGAAATGATGTAGAATTTTCTGGAAAGCATAAAGGAGTGTTTGAAAGGAGTTTTTCAAAGAAAGACCTCGGTGAAGCTACTTACATATTGAACATCAAGATCTATAGAGATAGATCAAGACGCTTGATATTTTTTTCAATGAGTACATACCTTGACAAGATTTTGAAGTAGTTCAAAATGGAACAGTCAAAGAAGGAGTTCTTGCCTGCGTTGCAAGGTGTGAAGTTGAGTAAAGACTCAAAACCCGACCACGGCAGAAAATATAAAGAGAATGAAAGGCCATTCCCTATGCCTTAGCCATAGGTTCTATAAAGTATGATATCATGTGTACCAGACCTATTGTGTACCTCACCATGAGTTTGGAAAGGGGGTACGATAGTGATCCAGGAGTGGATCACTAGACATCGGTCAAAGTTATCCTTAATTACCTAAGAGGACTAAGGAACTATTTCTCGGTTATGGAGGTGATAAAGAGTTCGTCATAAAGAGTTACGTCGATGCAAGCTTTTACACCGGTCCGGATGACTCTAAGTCTCAATCTGGATACATATTGAAAGTGGGAGCAATTAGATAGAGTAGCTCCACGAGCATTGTAGACATAGAATATTTGCAAAATACATACGGCTCTGAATGTAAAAAAACCATTGACTACACTTCTCTCACAAGCAAAACATGATCACACCTTAGTACTGTTTGGGTGTTAATCACATAGCGATGTGAACTAGATTATTGAATCTAGTAAACCGTTTGGGTGTTGGTCACATGACGATGTGAAGTATTGGTGTCGGTGTCAAAACCGGCGGATCTCGGGTAGGGGGTCCCGAACTGTGCGTTTAAGGCGGATGGTAACAGGAGGCAGGGGACATGATGTTTAATCCAGGTTCGGGCCGTCTTGATAGAGGTAAAACCCTATGTCCTGCTTGATTTATTCTTGATGATATGAGTATTACAAGAGTTGATCTACCACGAGATCGGAGAGGCTAAACCCTAGAAGCTAGCCTATGGTATGATTGTATGTTGTCCTACGGACTAAAACCCTCCGGTTTATATAGACACCGGAGGGGGCTAGGGTTACACAAGGTCGGTTACAAAGGAGGAGATATACATATCCGTATTGCCTAGCTTGCCTTTCACGCCAAGTAGAGTCCTATCCGAACACGTGGCGAAGTCTTCAATCTTGTATCTTCATAGTCCAATAGTCCGGCCAAAGGATATAGTCCGGCTGTCCGGAGACCCCCTAATCCAGGACTCCCTCAGTAGCCCCTGAACCAGGCTTCAATGACGATGAGTCCGGCGCGCAGTGTTGTCTTCGGCATTGCAAGGCGGGTTCCTCCTCCGAATACACCACTGAAGAATTTTGAATACAAGGATAATGTCCGACCCTGCAAAATAAGTTCCACATACCACCGTAGAGAGAATAATATTTCCACAAATCTAATCTGCTGGCATGTTTTGGCAACATGACATTATGCCATGGCCCGGTGATTATTCAAACCGTCTCCTTTAACTATCCCCGCACATAACGTGAGGCAGTTTCTTGACACGTCTTGTCAAAGCAGAGATCGTGTGCCCCTTATTACGGGATTCTCATCAATACGGGCGTGGGTAACCCAACCGTGCCATCGATTACGGCGCTTGGGGGATAAGCGAGTTTTACCAGGCTAGTGGGGGTGCATAGTTTCGGCCGCCCTTATAAAGGGACAAGGTTTAACCTTTTTCTACCCATGCCTTCTTGCTCCTTGCTCATCCATTCTTGCGCACTCGAGCTCCAACGCCCAAGTCCACATCCTTCTCCTCAACCTTCTCCAAACATGTCCGGAGTGGGAGGCAAGTGGATGGCGTCCTCCGTCATGGAGGGACACATCAAAAAGCTGCGCGGGGCCGGATACCTAGCCGCGAATATCGCACATCGGCTGCCCGCTGCGGGGCAGATCATCCCTACCCCGAAACCTCACGAGAGGGTAGTTTTCCTCCACCACTTCCTCCGCGGACTGGGGTTTCCCCTCCATCCATTCGTCCGTGGTCTCATGTTCTACTACGGGCTGTACTTCCATGATCTGGCCCCGAACTTCATCATCAACATTTCGGCGTTCATCATCGTGTGTGAGGCTTTCCTCTGCATCCGGCCCCACTTCGGCCTGTGGCTAAAGACCTTCAATATCAAGCCGAAGGTGGTGGGAGGCCAACAAGCAGAATGCGGTGGAGCCATGGTGGGCAAGATGCCCAATGTTATATGGCTTGAAGGCTCCTTCGTGGAGACCATAAAGGGGTGGCAATCGGCGTGGTTCTACATCACTGAGCCGCGCGACACCAACTGGGTGGCGGCCCCCGAGTTTCGATCCGGAATCCCCACGTGGCTCACCTCCTGGAAAGAGAAGGGCCTGTCCTGGGGTTCATCGGTGGAGCTGGACGGACTCCATAAATGTATCCGGAATATGGCAGGCAAGAAGCTCAAGCTTGTCAACATAGTCCAGGTCATGCTCATCCGCCGGATCCTCCCGTGTCAACAACGGGATTTCAATTTGTGGGAGTTCGACCCAGCCCAGCACCAGACTCTGAGCGAGCTCTTCGACACGATGCACAAGGACGTCTGGAGGGTGCTGTTCAAGGGCGCCGAGGTCCCTCCCTCTCCCACCGAGGACCTCGGGTTAAGCGCGAAGCGCCTAGCGCATTCGGTGAGTTCTGCACATCTGGTAGGATATTTATTTCCCCTAGCTTAACCATGCGCGGGGTCTGAGCTCCATGCCTTTGACAGGACTGGGTGGAGATGTCGGGGCAGATTAACTGTCCAGCCCCTCTGCCCGAAGACACTACGGACGCTCTCCTGACAGAGATGCTGACTCCGGCTCCTTACAAGGTGCCGGAGAAGACTAAGAAGGCCAAGGGAACCTGAAAGAGTTCCCAACGCCAGGTGTTATCGGACTCATCGTACGATAACTCCGTGACGCGCTCCTCCCCTGAAGACGAGGAGGAAGATGAAGATGCTCCCCTCCAGTCGGGGGAGACAAGAAAAGGAAGGCAACCCCAACCGGGGGGCCGAAGGGTCCAAGAAGGGAAGGACACTCCTTCTGGACTACTCCACCACCACCGCCGAAGGCGAAGACGAGTGGCTGCTCAGGGCCAAGCCCCTGGCGAAGTCGTAAGTATTCGGATGCCAGAGTAACTCATAGCATACCTTTGTCGCACTGCTTCTCCTAACGCCGAATTATGATTATGCAGACCGCCACGAGCCTGTATCGATGTATCGTCGGACGGCTCCCTGGGCTCGTCGGATATGGATAGCGATCCACTTCCGACCGCCACCTGCCCTTGCCCTACGGACAACGCTGAGGTATTGTCTCAAGAGGCACCGGGTTGAGGGGAGACAGTCCCAGAGGCGCCTCAAGGCGACCTTCCGGATTTCGGGAGCAGAGGGAGCAAGGCTCCCGAGGGCTCTGAGTTTGGCCCTCAGCCGAACACCGCGCCAGAACCTCCTGTGGTTCCGGACTCAGGCAGGCGGCCTCCTTCCAAAAGGGGCAAGACACCTGTGCCGGTGACCTCTGTCCATCAAGAGGCACCGGACAATCTGCTGGGAGCGCTTCGCAGCGCTTCCATCAACGAAGAGCACCACACTATTATGAGTGTGGTGATCCAGAAGGTTCAGTCCACCAAGAGCGGACTGACTGAAGCCTATGCCAGGCTTCTGACAGGCTTTGAAGTAAGTATTTGAAATATAGGAAAAATATTACCGCATAGACAGTAGCCCCTGATGCTCTGTTCGGTGTTCACAAAGAAAAGCCGAACAGAGGATCAAACAATATCGCAGGAGTCTAATGTAAGTATGTCTATATGTGTATGCAGGCTTCGCTGCTGGCCTCTGCCGCACTGACTGCGGAGGTCGCCGCACTGAAGCAGGACCTCGAAGGGTCCAAGGAAGAGCTCGGCCTTGCCAAGAGGCAGCTCGAGGAGAACAAAGGTACGTAGTACCTAGTCTATGGATATGCAAAATGACAGGATCATCGTAAATTTGCCAGGGGCCACGACCAAGATGGACGCCATGAAGCTGGTGAAGGAAGGGCCGCCGCAGGGCAAGGAGCATCGCCACCCCGAGATGTACTATGAGGGTGTCCTGAAGGGTGCCCGTCTTGTAGCGGATGAGTGTGCAAAAGATGTAATATTTGAATGAACTTGCTCGTGTAATCCTGTATTATGAAAACTTGTTCATATGCGCTATGAAACGCTTGTCTGAATTTAAAATATTACCTTCTGTTCGGCTATTTATCAAATCTGAGAGATGGCTAGTCGTCGGCTTCTGCCCCCACGCCACGAGTGCTGGGGTGTTTGGGATAAACCTGAGCACTCTTGTTCCCATTGTTGGGTCCTTCGAGGGAGGTGCTCAGCACAACGAACAAGGCAATCGGACTATAATGCGTTATCACTCTCACTTAGCCATAGAATTCTATAATTTTAAATTTCGGTGAAGCCCCTAGTATTCGGAAGGCCGAATTCGGGGCGCGATACACACCTTAAGCCGGACAGGGTCGACTCCTCGCTCTAAGCGGCATAAGTCTTTAGGGACTTGAAACCTCTCGAACAGCAACCACTCTCTCGCCTTATCATGACAGTCAGTTTTAGCTTTCTCTACTGAGGTGCTTAGCCCAGTAGAACCGGGGCACAATCGCAGTAGTTCTCCCAGTGCTACCTTAGCCGATATAGCGGAACGTAAGGTACCAAAACATGGGAGCAGGGCGAACCCAACTATTGACCCAAGACATGATTCGGAGCTGATGCATATAATGCTATAAGTTCGGGGTGCCGCACTGTCGAAAGTGTTCGGACTTCTCACGCCGTATTATGGGGTATGCTTAAGCCCCTAGCATATTGGCCGTACCAGAGTGTACGGGTGCTAGATGTCGTGAATGAACATATATATAAAAAGGAAGAATGCAATAATAGTCTTAATGCTATGCATTGTTTATTCAAAAAGGTGCGTTGAAGCAGAATGATACTAGTAGTGCGATAAGCAAAAAGTAGGACTGTTTGACATGTCCCTTCCAACGGCAAGCTGAGGAATAGTATTAAAGCAAATATTTCACTCGTTATCGTAATCCACCTGGGAGTTCCATGGTGTGACGTAGCTTTCTGCCTCCTTGGTTGCTGCATCATGTGTTCGGCAATCATGTTGCCGGACAGGGTTTCCAGAGATTAAAGTCCTGAAAGAGAAAAATAATAAAGCGGGAAGCCCCTAGTGCGGTTTAAGCCGCGACTTGGGGCGTGCCGCAGTCGTTCCCCCTCCCCGCCTGTGCCCATGGTATTTTTAATGCGTAATTATGTACGTGTGGCACGGATTTCACCGTTTGGCTGGGACCAGGGTGGGGGCGCATTGCTATGCGAGCTCGGAATGTGCCAGGCGGTCCTGTTGCCGATTACTCCGGGCGCGCTTGAAGGTGTCCGGGTCCTTAATCGGCGAACTAGTGGATTGCCTTAAGAGGCTGCTTTGTGCTTCTGCTGCGAGGGCCGCAGTGTGCTCCTTCGTGCAGAGAGAGCGCTCTGTGTTTCCATTGACTGCGATGACCCCCCGAGGTCCTGGCATTTTGAGCTTGAGATATGCATAATGCGGTACCGCATTGAATCTTGCAAATGCGGTTCGCCCGAGCAGTGCATGGTAGCCACTGCGGAATGGGACTATGTCAAAGATTAACTCTTCGCTTCAGAAGTTATCCGGGGATACGAAGACCACTTCCAGTGTGACTGAGCCTATGCAATGGGCCTCTACACCTGGTATGACGCCTTGAAAGGTCGTTTTTGTGGGTTTGATCCTTGAGGGATCGATACACATTTTGGACACTGTGTCCTGATAAAGCAGGTTCAGGCTGCTGCCGCCATCCATAAGGACTCGAGTGTGGTGAAATCCGTCAATGATTGGGTCTAGGACCAATGCGGCGAATCCTCCATGACGGATACTAGTGGTGTGGTCCCTGCGGTCGAAGGTGATCGGACAGGAAGACCATGGGTTAAATTTTGGGGCGACTGGCTCCAACGCATATACGTCCCTGAGCGCACGCTCCTGTTCCTTCATGGAGGTGTGGGTTGCGTATATCATGTTCACCGTCCGCACTTGAGGGGGGAACCTCTTCTGTCCTCCGGTGTTCGGCTGCTGGGGCTCCTCGTCGTCATCGCTATGTGACCCCTTATCTTTATTTTCGGCATTTAACTTGCCGGCCTGCTTGAACACCCAACAATCCCTGTTGGTGTGGTTGGCTGGCTTGTCGGGGGTGCCGTGTATTTGACATGAGCGATCGAGTATACGGTCCAAACTGGACGGGCCCGGAGTGCTTCTTTTGAATGGCTTTTTCCGCTGACCGGGTTTAGAGCCTTTGAATCCAGCATTGACTGTCGTATCCTCAGTATTGTCGCTGTTAATGCGGCGCTTATGTTTGTTGCGACGTGACCTGCCATTGCCGTCCTTGGTATATGAAGTACCATGGTTCTTTGATATGTTATTACTGTGAGCTAGCCAGCTGTCTTCTCCCATGCAAAAGCGGGTCATGAGTGTCGTGAGGGCTGCCATAGATTTCAGCTTTTCCTGACCAAGGTGCCGGGCTAGCCACTCATCGCGGATGTTGTGCTTGAAAGCTGCTAGGGCCTCTGCATCCGGACAGTCGACGATTTGATTTTTCTTTGTTAGGAACCGCGTCCAGAATTGCCTGGCCGATTCTTTTGGCTGCTGAATTATGTGGCTCAAGTCATCGGCATCTGGTGGTCACACATAAGTGCCCTGAAAGTTGTCGAGGAATGCGGCTTCCAGATCTTCCCAACAACCAATGGACTCTGCTGGCAAGCTGTTGAGCCAATGTCGAGCTGGTCCTTTGAGTTTTAGTGGGAGGTATTTGATGGCGTGTAGGTCATCACTGCGGGCCATGTGGATGTGCAGGAGGAAATCCTCGATCCATACCGCAGGATCTGTTGTGCCGTCGTATGATTCAATATTTACGGGTTTGAAACCCTCTGGGATTTGATGATCCATTACTTCGTCTGTGAAGCATAGGGGGTGTGCGGCGCCTCTGTACTGGGCTATGTCGCGACACAGCTCAAATGAGTCTTGGCCGCTGTGTTCGGCCCGGTCGGACTTACTTTTAATGTATCCGACATGACGATTATCGTCTCGCATAGTGGCGCGCCCTCGTGATCCGTATATCGATCTTGCATGTTTTGCTTTGTCCTCCAATACGTCTCATAGGTCTAGCGTATTTCCCCATGCCTTTTTATTTGAATGGCGTTGGGGTGCGGGCTGAGCTTTTGGCTGGAATGTTTCTCTGTCGCGGCCACGAGGTGGCCGATCAGCCGCGTCATACGCCGGGGATGTAGGTTTCGGTGCTTCCTCCTCCAGTCGGGGTAGCAACCTACACTTTGGGTAACTCTTGGAGGGGCGTTTGAGTTTATATTCCTCGGCCGCCAGGACTTCAGTCCATCTATCAGCTAGCAAATCTTGATCAGCTTGAAGCTGCTGCTGCTTTTTCGACGTGGCTATAAGCCGGCGCTTGAAGCGCTCTTGTTCGACGGGATCCTCTAGCACGACGAATTCGTCATCATCGAGGCTTTCCTCGTCTTTGGAGGGAGGCATGTAATAATCATCCTCCTCCTCTTCATCCACCGCTCTCTCAGGATGGCTGGCTCCTCCATCCTCCTACTCTAAATCTTGCTGGAGGGGATTGTTGTTGTCTTCGGCATTGTCCGGAGTGCTATTATCTCCGGCGCCGATATCACCACTTTTGCCTTGGCGGGACTTAGAGCGGCGCCGCTGACGTCGGCGCTTGGGTTGCTTCTTGGAGGGGTCATCCTCCGTTGTCTCATCACCATTGCCTTCTTTGGGTGTGTCCACCATGTATATATCGTATGATGAGGTGGCTGTCCAGTGCCCTGTGAGCAGTGGTTCCTCTTCGACTCCCACATCATCGTCCATACCGTCGATGTCTTCGGAGTCGAAGTCGAGCATGTCGGTTAAGTCATCGAAAGTGGCTACTAAGTGGGTGGTGGGTGGGCGGCGAATTTCTTCGTCATCCGCATCCCAATCCTGCCGGACGTAGTTCGGCCAGGCCTCTCCTGACAAGGAGAGAGACCTTAATGAGTTCAGTATGTCGCCAAAGGGCGAGTGCTGAAAAATATCCGCGGAGGTAAACTCCATGGTCGGCGCCCAATCGGATTCGACAGGAACGGGCGCAGGCGGTTCGGAGTCCATGGCCGAAGAAGGATCCGCCAGTTTGGCAACACGGCTCTCGTGAAGGGTAAGGTCGATATTCGGCTCGATCGCCGCTGAGGATACGGCCTCCGTGACGGGGTCCATCCACCCGTCCATGGATGGCGCAACTGGCTCTGAATTGAGGCTCGAAGCGGCTGCCGGTGCGATCTCCTGAATACGTTCCGATGATAGAGCTAAATCGTACTCATCGTGACCGCGCGACGCACAAGGCAGGGGCTCGAATCCGTCGAACATCAAGTCTCCGCAGATATCGGCCGTGTAGTTTAAGCTTCCAAACCTGACCTGGTGGCCAAGGGTGTAACTTTCGATCTGCTCCAGATGGCCAAGCGAGTTGGCCTGCAGTGCGAAGCCGCCGAACACAAAGTTCTGTCCAGGGAGAAAAGTCTCACCCTGGACTGCATCGCTATCGATGATCGTAGGAGCCATCAAGCCTAACGGCGACGACATAGAGGAACTCTCAATGAAAGCACCAATGTCGGTGTGAAAACCGGCGGATCTCGGGTAGGGGGTCCCGAACTGTGCGTCTAAGGCGGATGGTAACAGGAGGCAGGGGACACGATGTTTTACCCAGATTCAGGCCCTCTTGATGGAGGTAAAACCCTACGTCCTGCTTGATTTATTCTTGATGATATGAGTATTACAAGAGTTGATCTACCACGAGATCGGAGAGGCTAAACCCTAGAAGCTAGCCCATGGTTTGATTGTATGTTGTCCTACGGACTAAAACCTCCGGTTTATATAGACACCGGAGGGGGCTAGTGAGGGAGTCCTGGATTAGGGGGTGTCCGGATAGCCGGACTATACCTTCGGCCGGACTCCTGGACTATGAAGATACAAGATTGAAGACTTCGTCCCGTGTCCGGAAGGGACTTTCCTTGGCGTGGAAGGCAAGCTTCGCGATACGGATATGTAGATCTCCTACCATTGTAACTGACTCTGTGTAACCCTAGCCCTCTCCGGTGTCTATATAAACCGGAGGGTTTTAGTCTGTAGGGACATACAATCATACCATAGGCTAGCTTCTAGGGTTTAGCCTCTCTGATCTCGTGGTAGATCTACTCTTGTACTACCCATATCATCAATATTAATCAAGTAGGACGTAGGGTTTTACCTCCATCGAGAGGGCCCGAACCTGGGTAAAAACATCGTTTCCCCGGTCTCCTATTACCATCCGCCTAGACGCACAGTTCGGGACCCCCTACCCGAGATCCGCCGGTTTTGACACCGACATTGGTGCTTTCATTGACAGTTCCTCTGTGTCCTCACTTTTAGGCCCGATGGCTTCTTCGATCTTCAACAGCGATGCGATCCAGGGTGAGACTTTTCTCCCCGGATAGATCTTCGTATTCGGCGGCTTTGCACTGCGGGCCAATTCGCTTGGTCATCTGGAGCAGATCGAAAGCTACACCCCTGGCCATCAGGTCAGATTTGGAAGTTTGAGCTACACGGCCGACATCCGCGGAGACTTGATCTTCGACAGATTCGAGCCACAGCCGAGCGCGCTGCACTCTCACGATGGGCATGATCTAGCTCTGCCGCCGAACAGTGTCCTGGAGGCCGCACCCGTGTCCGCTCCGACCCCTAGCTCAGAGCCGATCACACCAATCGAGGATGGGTGGTTAGACACCGCCTCGAGGGCTGCAATCTCTACGGCGATCAAGCCGAACACCAGCCTGGTCCTCTGCGAAGCCCGTGACTCCAAGGTGCCGGACTCCTCTCCGGACTCCGAGCCCTCCGCCCCCCTACCGATCGAATCCGATTGGGCGCCGATCGTGGAGTTCACCGCCGCAGACATCTTTCAGCACTCGCCCTTCGGCGACATTCTGAATTCACTCAGGTCTCTCTCTTTGTCAGGAGAGTCCTGGCCGGACTATGACCGGCAGGATTGGGATGTGGACGACGAAGAAATTCGATGCCCACCCACCACCCACTTCGTAGCCACTGTCGATAATTTAAACGATGTGCTCGACTTCGACTCCGAAGACATTGACGGTATGGAGGACGATGTAGGAGATGAACATGAACCAACGCCTATAAGGCACTGGAGAGCCACCTCATCTCATGATGTATACATGGTGGACACACCCAAAGGAAGCGACGACGAGGAACACAAGGATGCAACGAGGGATCGTTCACTCGAAAAGCAATCAAAGCGGCGACGTAAGCGCCGCTCCAAGCCCCGCCTCGACAGAGACAACAGCCATGCAGACCCAGCCATAGAGCAGGACGAGCCGGCGGACGATGAACATGCCTTCGAGCAAACGTCTGAACAGGGCAACTTGGATAAACAAACCGAACACCCCGTCCCCGGCGAAAACAACAGTCCAGACGACCTTATGTCGGATAAACTCATGGAGCAGAAGAACCTCCACAAAAGGCTCGTCGCCACTGCGCATAGCCTGAAAAAGCAGAGCGGAAGCTCAAAACTGCGGAAGATGCACTCAGAATCAGATGGAGCAAAGTACGCAACACCGCAGACAAATATGGCGGTAGTCGCCGCACAAAAAGCTATCCAAAGCGAAAGCTACTGCCTGAGCTTGACGAGGAGGCCTTAGAGCCCCCGCAGTCAAAAAATAGGAAAGCCACCCGGTCGGATAGACGACCGCATGGACAGCATGGAGCGGCAAGCGGCGCCGCACACAAGCCGGCAAACTCAACGCTGAACACAAGGGGCTCGACACACCAAGTGAGGACGACGACGAACCCCACGAGCAGAGCACCAGGAAACAAAAGGATTTCCCACAAGAAGTCAAAACAATAAACTTACTTCACGTGACGAACAGAATGGCGCCACCAGAGATACGCGCCATACGGCCTATCCCAAAGGAGTCTCGCCAATGGTTGTTAAAACCGATCACCTTCGACCATCAGGATTACTCTAGAAGTATCCGGAACGCAGGCTGGACTGCCTTGGTATTAGATCCAATAATCGGCAGACTCCACTTTACAAATGTCCTGATGGACGGCGGCAGTGGTCTAAACCTGTTATACCAGGACACAATCCGCAACATGGGGATAGACCCAACAAAAATTAGCCATAGCAAAACCTACTTTCAAGGGGTAACGCCAGGCCCGGATGCCCGCTGCATGGGTTCTCTCCGGCTAGAAGTTATGTTCGGCTCCCCCAATAACTTCTGCCACGAACAGATAACTTTCCACATCGCCCCATTCTCAAGTAGCTATCAAGCACTGCTGGGATGCGAAGCTTTCGCTCGCTTTAACCCAATACCGCATTATGCATCTCTTATGCTTAAGATGCCCGGTCCACGAGGCATCATCTCATTAAAGGGAAAACATTGAGTGTTCCTCCCATGCGGAAAACAGTGCGGCTGCCTTGACAGCCCCACAATAAAGCGGCTTCACCAGCCAAAGCATCTAAACAGGTCGTCAAGACCACGGACACGGCTAGACGAGTCCGGCATAAACATACAATTGATAAAGGCTTAATAGCCATATACCCCTATACTAGGGGCTCCGCGCATATAAAACAAGAGACAATAAAGCTCAATTTTACCCATTTCGATTTATACTTTGTTTATTTAGTATAACTTATGTTCGCCACGATCTTTCTTCAAGTAAGTTCCTCTCTTTTACAGATGAACACCGTGCTACGCCCGTCTAGGATACGGCACAACGGAGACATAGGCGCAGACGTGCAGCAGGGACCCGTTCCAAGGATTCTTTTCAGATTAAGACCCTGCGTAAACCTTTCTTACCGTCTCTTGTTGATACACATCCCCTCGTTTCTTGGTATAACCAAGGAGGAGGCTGGCGTTTTGGCATGTGGCCACGTCAGAGTTTTTGCGCGTACCTGGACACTAGGGGCTTATTACTAAGGGCGTTATCCCGCCCGCCCTCACAAAGACCGAATACCTTAGGGAGTGTTCAGCGTCGCGAGTTTGGCTTCATATGCATCAGCTCCGAATCATGTCTTTGGTCAAATGTTGGGTTTGCCCGGCTCCTGTGTTTTGCTTCCTTACGTTCCGCTCTATCGGCTAAGGCGGCACCAGGAGAACTACTGCGATTGTGCCCCGGTTCGGCCAGGCGAGCACCTCAGTAGAGAAAGCCGAAAACTGACTGTCATGATATAGCGTGAGACTGGTCAACCACTCGATGACTTACCGGAATCTTTAGGATTCCTCCGCATTAACGAAGGGCCGTTTCTCGGCCAGGCACATACGCGCCCCGAGTTCGGGCGAGCGCAGGCGCCACCAGGGGCTATATAAGTAGCCTCCCTGTCAAACTCCTATGGCTAAGTGAAAGTGATAAAGCATCATAGTCCGATTGCCTAGTTCGCTGCGCTATCACCTCCTTTGTAGGACCAAGACGTTGGATCAAGTGTGAAAATGCGCCTTCTGCGAACACCCCCGCATTATGTGTGTGGGGGCTGAAGCCGACGACTGCCATCTTTCAGATTATATATACATATATGTTAAATGGCCGCACAGGAGGTATTATAGTACTTGCAGGCACAAGTATAAAAAGCTTCTACAATTTATCAAAATATTGTTTTACAACCATATATGCTATTCGAATATAGTATCCTTCGAGCACTGCGTCTCTATTTAACGAGCGCCTTACAGAACTTCCTGAAAATAGTGCTCCGCAGGTACTCGACTTCCATCCGAGTCTGGGGATGCAACAACGGTGGCCTCCATTTCCGCCCAGTATGTCTTGACACGGGCAAGAGCCATCCGCTCACCCTCTATGCACGCTGACCTCTTCATCGCATTGATATGCGGTGCCGCACCAAGGAACTAATGCACCAAGTTGAAATAACTTTTCGGCTCTGGACTCTCTGGCCACAGATGACTCATGACATACTTCACGGCGAGTCCGGACAACCTATTTAGCTCGGCCCATTCAGCCAAACGATCGGCTAATGACAGTGGACGCTCTTGATTGTGGAACTGCGACCAGAAGAGCTTTTCCACTTCGCTATCTTCTTGATCTCGGAAGTGTTCGGCCGCATCTGCGGCACTCGCTGCTAAATCCAGATAGGTATCTGCCGTACTCCACATCTGGTCTAACGGAGCATGTTTAGGATCAAAGAACTTCCTCCGCAGCATAAAGGGCTTTCCAGCCACGATCTCTTCGGCCTGACGCAGCTCCTCCTTCATAGCTCTCATAGCAGAGCGAGCATCCTTGGCATCGGCAACGACCTTCTTCAGGTCCGTCTGTTCTGCCCGATCTTCTTC